>NC_082734.1:10805287-10997787 GCF_030144855.1 Hypanus sabinus
GAGGTCATAACAGATGACTGAAAAAAATAAAAGAAGATCTTTTTTTAACAGTGAGAGTTTGGAACATTGTGTTCAGAGGGATGTGAACTTAAACATGCAGGTTCAGAAGCCAGTTTGGAAGGGAGACGATATGTTGTCATCATTGCAAGAGGATTTGAGGACAACAGCTGAGACATCTTGGTCTAATTATGTGGAGACCTTTGGACAGTACATCTAAAATATTGTGTATAGGTTTGGTTTCCCTATCTAAGGAGGAATACCCTTACCTCTGTGATATTTCAGTGAAAATTCCCCACGTTGATTCCTGGGTTGTAGAGTTTGTCCCTTGAGGACAGTTTAAGTAAAATAGGTCTGCACCCTCATGTGTTTAGTAAAATGGGAGATGATTGTATTACATATTTCAAAGGTACATTTAATGTCAGAGAAATGTATGCAATATACATGCTGAAATGCTTTCACTTCGCAACCACCCACGAAAACAGAGGAGTGACCCCGGAGAATGAAAGACAGTTAAATGTCAGAACCCCAAAGTGGCCCCCAGCTCCCCTCCCCCCCGTGCGTAAACGGCACAGAGCAGTGATCACTTCTCCCCCACCGGGAAAAAAAGCATCGGCCCCCGCCACCAAGCACTCAAGTGTGAGCGAAGCAACGGCAAAGACACAGACTTGCAGAATTTCACCCGGTACTCGACACACCACAGGCTCTCTCTCCCTAATAAGGGAGAAAGAGGTGTCTCTGTTTCACAGCGAGAGGGGAGACATAACAAACAACTCGCGGATATACGGTTAAAAGTCCGTTATGCTGCCTTTTACGAGCTCTGTGCCCAAAGATCTGGAGTCTCTGGGCACAGAGCCGCAGGTTTCCGACTCCCCCGATGACAAACGGATTTCCTGCTGTAACATTGACCTTCGATCCGCCAGTCTCGAGATCCCAGGATCCAAAGGTGAGCCCCCGGTGAGCTGAACAATGGCCAGTTACGTAAGCACGGGAACGGACCCCATTCCCGCAAAGAACCAGAGTCAGTGTGCAACTCCAGGTTAGGGTCTTCAAAAGAACCCTGAAGGGGAAAGAGAGAGACATGAAAGATGGAAACAGAGGTGTTTCCAAAGCAGCAAGCAAAGGAGTCGCCATTTAACACCATCATCACTGCGCTCCATCTTCGGGGCTGGACATTGGAGGTTCAGATTTGGGGGTGTAAAAACAGGCGCATAATCTCCAACCAAAGGGCTTTTTTTTTACAAAGCAGAGATGAAAAGAGAATTCTTCATTCAAAGTGTTGTTTCTTCTACAGTATGTTGTTTCATTGATGTCATTCTTCTGACAGTGAGACACTTCACTAACCCTACTCCACCAACAATGCAGCACTCCCTCAGAACTGTCCCTCTGACCGTGAGGCACTCCCTCAGTACTGTCCCTCTGACAGTGCAACACTCCCTCAGTACCGTCCCTCTGACAGTGTGACACTCCCTCAGTACTGTCCCTCTGACGGTGAGACACTCCCTCAGTACTGTCCCTCTGACAGTGAGACACTCCCTCAGCACTGTCCCTCTGACAGTGTGGCACTGCCTCAGTACTGTCCGTCTGACGGTGAGAAACTCACTCAGTACTGTCCCTCTGAGAGTGAGACACTCCCCTCCGTACTGTCCCTCTGACAGTGAGACACTCCCTCAGTATTGTCCCTCTGACAGTGCAACACCTCCCTCAGTACTGTTCCTCTGACGGTGACACTCCCTCAGTACTGTCCCTCTGACAGTGAGACACTCCCTCAGTACCGTCCCTCTGACAGTGTGACACTCCCTCAGTACTGTCCCTCTGACAGTGAGGCACTCCCTCAGTATTGTCCCTCTGACAGTGTGACACTCCCTCAGTACTGTCCCTCTGACAGTGTGACACTCCCTCAGTACTGTCAGTCTGACAGTGGGACACTCCCTCAGTACTGTCCCTCTGACAGTGAGGCACTCCCTCAGTACTGTCCCTCTGACAGTGTGACACTCCCTCAGTACTGTCCTTCTGACAGTGAGATACTCCCTCAGTACTGATCCTCTGACAGTGTGACACTCCTCAGTACTGTCCCTCTGACACTGTGACAATCCCTCAGTACTGTCCCTCTGATAGTGAGACACTCACTCAGTACTGTCCCTCTCGATGGTGAGACACCTCCCTCAGTACTGTCCCTCTGACAGTGTGACACTCCCTCAGTACTGTCCCTCTGACAGTGTGACACTCCCTCAGTACGTCCCTCTGACAGTGAGACACTCCCTCAGTACTGTCCCTCTGACAGTGAGACACTCCCTCAGTACTGTCCCTCTGACAGTGTGACACTCCCTCAGTGACCGTCCCTCTGACAGTGAGACACTCCCTCAGTACTGTCCCTCTGACGGTGAGACACCTCCCTCAGTACTGTCCCTATGAAGGTGTGACACTCCCTCAGTACTGTCCCCTCTGTCAGTGTGACACTCCCTCAGTACTGTCCCTCTGGACAGTGAGACACTCCCTCAGTACCTGTCCCTTTGACAGTGAGACACTCCCTCAGTACGTCCCTCTGACGGTGTGACACTCCCTCAGTACTGTCCCTCTGACAGTGAGACACTCCCTCAGTACTGTCCCTCTGACAGTGAGACACTCCCTCAGTACTGACCCTCTGACAGTGAGACACTCCCTCAGTACTGACCCTCTGATATTGAGACACTCCCTCAGTACTGTCCCACTGATATTGAGACACTCCCTCAGTACAGACTCTCTGTCAGTGAGACACTCCCTCAGTACTGTCCCTCTGACAGTGAGACACTCCCTCAGTACTGTCCCTCTGACAGTGAGACACTCCCTCAGTACTGTCCCTCTGACAGTGAGGCACTCCCTCGAGTACCGTCCCTCTGACAGTGAGAGTCCCCTCAGTACTGTCCTTCTGACAGTGTGACACTCCCTCAGTTACTGTCCGTGCTGATAGTGTGACACTCCCTCAGTACTGTCCCTCTGACGGTGAGACACTCCCTCAGTACTGTCCCTCTGACAGTGTGACACTCCCTCAGTACCGTCCCTCTGACAGTGAGACACTCCCTCAGTACTGTCCCTCTGACGGTGAGACACTCCCTTAGTACTGTCCCTATGAAGGTGTGACACTCCCTCAGTACTGTCCCTCTGTCAGTGTGACACTCCCTCAGTACTGTCCCTCTGACAGTGAGACACTCCCTCAGTACTGTCCCTTTGACAGTGAGACACTCCCTCAGTACGTCCCTCTGACGGTGTGACACTCCCTCAGTACTGTCCCTCTGACAGTGTGACACTCCCTCCGTACCGTCCCTCTGACAGTGAGACACTCCCTCAGTACTGACCCTCTGACAGTGAGACACTCCCTCAGTACTGTCCCTCTGACAGTGAGACACTCCCTCAGTACTGACCCTCTGACAGTGAGACACTCCCTCAGTACTGACCCTCTGATATTGAGACACTCCCTCAGTACTGTCCCTCTGATATTGAGACACTCCCTCAGTACTGTCCCTCTGACAGTGAGACACTCCCTCAGTACTGTCCCTCGGACTGTGAGACACTCCCTTAGTACTGTCCCTCTGACAGTGTGACACTCCCTCAGTACTGTCCCACTGCCAGTGAGGCACTCCCTCAGTAGTCCCTCTGACAGTGTGACACTCCCTCAGTACTGTCCCTCGGAAGGTGTGACACGCACTCAGTACTGTCCCTCTGACAGTGAGACACTCCCTCAGTACTGTCCCTCTGACAGTGAGACACTCCCTCAGTACTGTCCCTCTGACAGTGCGACACTCCCTCAGTACTGTCCCTCTGACAGTGAGACACTCCCTCAGTACTGTGACACTCCCTCAGTACTGTCCCTCTGACAGTGAGACACTCACTTAGTACTGTCCCACTGCCAGTTAGGCACTCCCTCAGTACTGTCTCTCTGACAGAGTGACACTCCCTCAGTACTGTCCCTTGGAAGGTGTGACACGCATTCAGTACTGTCCCTCTAACAGTGAGACACTCCCTCAGTAGTGTCCCTCTGACGGTGAGACACTCCCTCAGTACTGTCCCTCTGACAGTGAGGCACTCCCTCAGTACCGTCCCTCTGACAGTGAGAGTCCCCTCAGTACTGTCCTTCTGACAGTGTGACACTCCCTCAGTACTGTCCCTCTGACAGTGAGACACTCCCTCAGTACTGTCCCTCTGACAGTGAGGCACTCCCTCAGTACCGTCCCTCTGACAGTGAGAGTCCCCTCAGTACTGTCCTTCTGACAGTGTGACACTCCCTCAGTACTGTCCGTCTGATAGTGTGACACTCCCTCAGTACTGTCCCTCTGACGGTGAGACACTCCCTCAGTACTGTCCCTCTGACAGTGAGGCACTCCCTCAGTACTGTCCCTCTGACAGTGAGACACTCCCTCAGTACTGTCCCTCTGACAGTGAGGCACTCCCTCAGTACCGTCCCTCTGACAGTGAGAGTCCCCTCAGTACTGTCCTTCTGACAGTGTGACACTCCCTCAGTACTGTCCGTCTGATAGTGAGACACTCCCTCAGTACCGTCCCTCTGACAGTGAGACACTCCCTCAGTACTGTCCCTCTGACAGTGAGAGTCCCCTCAGTACTGTCCTTCTGACAGTGTGACACTCCCTCAGTACTGTCCGTCTGATAGTGAGACACTCCCTCAGTACCGTCCCTCTGACAGTGTGACACTCCCTCAGTACTGTCCGTCTGATAGTGAGACACTCCCTCAGTACCGTCCCTCTGACAGTGAGACACTCCCTCAGTACTGTCCCTCTGACAGTGAGACACTCCCTCAGTACTGTCCCTCTGACAGTGAGACACTCCCTCAGTACTGTTCCTCTGACAGTGAGACACTCCCTCAGTACTGTCCCTCTGATGGTGAGACACTCCCTCAGTACTGTCCCTCTGACAGTGTGACACTCCCTCAGTACTGTCCCTCTGACAGTGTGACACTCCCTCAGTACGTCCCTCTGACAGTGAGACACTCCCTCAGTACTGTCCCTCTGACAGTGAGACACTCCCTCAGTACTGTCCCTCTGACAGTGTGACACTCCCTCAGTACCGTCCCTCTGACAGTGAGACACTCCCTCAGTACTGTCCCTCTGACGGTGAGACACTCCCTCAGTACTGTCCCTATGAAGGTGTGACACTCCCTCAGTACTGTCCCTCTGTCAGTGTGACACTCCCTCAGTACTGTCCCTCTGACAGTGAGACACTCCCTCAGTACTGTCCCTTTGACAGTGAGACACTCCCTCAGTACGTCCCTCTGACGGTGTGACACTCCCTCAGTACTGTCCCTCTGACAGTGAGACACTCCCTCAGTACTGTCCCTCTGACAGTGAGACACTCCCTCAGTACTGACCCTCTGACAGTGAGACACTCCCTCAGTACTGACCCTCTGATATTGAGACACTCCCTCAGTACTGTCCCACTGATATTGAGACACTCCCTCAGTACAGACTCTCTGTCAGTGAGACACTCCCTCAGTACTGTCCCTCTGACAGTGAGACACTCCCTCAGTACTGTCCCTCTGACAGTGAGACACTCCCTCAGTACTGTCCCTCTGACAGTGAGGCACTCCCTCAGTACCGTCCCTCTGACAGTGAGAGTCCCCTCAGTACTGTCCTTCTGACAGTGTGACACTCCCTCAGTACTGTCCGTCTGATAGTGTGACACTCCCTCAGTACTGTCCCTCTGACGGTGAGACACTCCCTCAGTACTGTCCCTCTGACAGTGTGACACTCCCTCAGTACCGTCCCTCTGACAGTGAGACACTCCCTCAGTACTGTCCCTCTGACGGTGAGACACTCCCTTAGTACTGTCCCTATGAAGGTGTGACACTCCCTCAGTACTGTCCCTCTGTCAGTGTGACACTCCCTCAGTACTGTCCCTCTGACAGTGAGACACTCCCTCAGTACTGTCCCTTTGACAGTGAGACACTCCCTCAGTACGTCCCTCTGACGGTGTGACACTCCCTCAGTACTGTCCCTCTGACAGTGTGACACTCCCTCCGTACCGTCCCTCTGACAGTGAGACACTCCCTCAGTACTGACCCTCTGACAGTGAGACACTCCCTCAGTACTGTCCCTCTGACAGTGAGACACTCCCTCAGTACTGACCCTCTGACAGTGAGACACTCCCTCAGTACTGACCCTCTGATATTGAGACACTCCCTCAGTACTGTCCCTCTGATATTGAGACACTCCCTCAGTACTGTCCCTCTGACAGTGAGACACTCCCTCAGTACTGTCCCTCGGACTGTGAGACACTCCCTTAGTACTGTCCCTCTGACAGTGTGACACTCCCTCAGTACTGTCCCACTGCCAGTGAGGCACTCCCTCAGTAGTCCCTCTGACAGTGTGACACTCCCTCAGTACTGTCCCTCGGAAGGTGTGACACGCACTCAGTACTGTCCCTCTGACAGTGAGACACTCCCTCAGTACTGTCCCTCTGACAGTGAGACACTCCCTCAGTACTGTCCCTCTGACAGTGCGACACTCCCTCAGTACTGTCCCTCTGACAGTGAGACACTCCCTCAGTACTGTGACACTCCCTCAGTACTGTCCCTCTGACAGTGAGACACTCACTTAGTACTGTCCCTCTGACAGTGTGACACTCCCTCAGTACTGTCCCACTGCCAGTTAGGCACTCCCTCAGTAGTCCCTCTGACAGAGTGACACTCCCTCAGTACTGTCCCTTGGAAGGTGTGACACGCATTCAGTACTGTCCCTCTAACAGTGAGACACTCCCTCAGTAGTGTCCCTCTGACGGTGAGACACTCCCTCAGTACTGTCCCTCTGACAGTGAGGCACTCCCTCAGTACCGTCCCTCTGACAGTGAGAGTCCCCTCAGTACTGTCCTTCTGACAGTGTGACACTCCCTCAGTACTGTCCCTCTGACAGTGAGACACTCCCTCAGTACTGTCCCTCTGACAGTGAGGCACTCCCTCAGTACCGTCCCTCTGACAGTGAGAGTCCCCTCAGTACTGTCCTTCTGACAGTGTGACACTCCCTCAGTACTGTCCGTCTGATAGTGTGACACTCCCTCAGTACTGTCCCTCTGACGGTGAGACACTCCCTCAGTACTGTCCCTCTGACAGTGAGGCACTCCCTCAGTACTGTCCCTCTGACAGTGAGACACTCCCTCAGTACTGTCCCTCTGACAGTGAGGCACTCCCTCAGTACCGTCCCTCTGACAGTGAGAGTCCCCTCAGTACTGTCCTTCTGACAGTGTGACACTCCCTCAGTACTGTCCGTCTGATAGTGAGACACTCCCTCAGTACCGTCCCTCTGACAGTGAGACACTCCCTCAGTACTGTCCCTCTGACAGTGAGAGTCCCCTCAGTACTGTCCTTCTGACAGTGTGACACTCCCTCAGTACTGTCCGTCTGATAGTGAGACACTCCCTCAGTACCGTCCCTCTGACAGTGTGACACTCCCTCAGTACTGTCCGTCTGATAGTGAGACACTCCCTCAGTACCGTCCCTCTGACAGTGAGACACTCCCTCAGTACTGTCCCTCTGACAGTGAGACACTCCCTCAGTACTGTCCCTCTGACAGTGAGACACTCCCTCAGTACTGTTCCTCTGACAGTGAGACACTCCCTCAGTACTGTCCCTCTGGTGGTGTGGCACTCCCTCAGTACTGTCCCTCTGACAGTGAGACACTCCTTCAGTACTGTCCCTCTGACAGTGTGACACTCCCTCAGTACTGTCCCTCTGTCAGTGAGACACTCCCTGAGTACCGTCCCTCTGTCAGTGAGACACTCCCTCAGTACCGTCCCTCTGACAGTGTGACACTCCCTCAGTACTGTCCCTCTGTCAGTGAGACACTCCCTGAGTACCGTCCCTCTGTCAGTGAGACACTCCCTCAGTACCGTCCCTCTGTCAGTGTGACACTCCCTCAGTACTGTCCCTCTGTCAGTGTGAGACTCCCTCAGTACCGTCCCTCTGGTGGTGTGGCACCGCCTCAGTACTACATCAAGTAGTAGATAGAATTGCAAATTTTGTCAGAGATGAAAGATCATATTATCTAAAATCAGTATTTTTACTTCTTCCGACCAGAAACCGCTGCTTATAAATTGCAGGAAAGTTACAAAATATCACTGCCTGTGCGGACAAACTATATGTTCGCCCAAATGAAGAGGAGCCTTCCGGAACTCTACACCCTGACCATCTGTGTGTGGCTCAAGTCTAAGGCCAGTGTGGGGATGGGAACCCCTTTCTCCTACGCCGTGCCTGGACAGGCCAATGAGATTGTCTTACTCGAGTCGGGGAAGAAGCCTACTGAACTGCTGATCAAGGATAAAGTAAGTTCTCATTTCTTGAATGACAGTGAACTGCTCGTGCAAGAAGCCCTCCCAGTTATAGCGGGGAGGCTATAATCGGACAGGATTAGGCATTGTCTGGGGCATTGCGTCTCGCCTCTGAGAGTGACTATGTGGGTGGTTGGAAGGTGGATGGGGCACTGGGGCAGAAGACAGACGTGTCCATCATTTTGGGTTCAATGCTGACGTTCTCACTGTGACCGCACGGGATTCCCCTCACGGTGCTCCGGTTTCCTCTCACAGTCCAAAGACCTGCTGGTTGGTTGGTTAATCGGTCAATATAAATTGTCCCGTGATTAGGTTAGTGTTAAATCGAGGGTTGTTGGGCGGTGAGGCTCAAAGGGCTAGAAGGGGCCTATTCCGTGCCGTCTCTCAATAAATAAGTAAGGAAGTAAATAACAAGCAAAGATACGTGTAGATAGTTACGAGTTGTTTGCCCTGGGTAGAGGCAGATACGCTGGAGTCAGCTCTTAGGTTGGCACATGGAGGGCTATGTGGGAGGGAAGGGTTAGACTGATCGTAGAGAAGGGTAAATGGTCAGCACAACATTGTGGGCTGAAGGGCCTGTACTGTCTTGTAATGTTCTATGTTGCATGCCGTGGGCACCTACCACTAACTGCGGGGTCCGTGGAAAGCCGTGCTTCGAGGTGAGAGTGAGAAAGGAGATGCGTGGGGCGAGCTGTTTTGCACGGAGGGGTGTAGATGGTCTGGAATGGTCTGCCTGGGGAAGCGGTGGCCGCCGATACAATAGAGGCATCGAAGATGGGCACGTGAGTATGCAGGGAGCTGGGGGACAGCTGTCACATATAGGCAGTGAAGATTTAGTTTAATTCAGCATCACGCTCGGTACAGACATTGTGGGTCGAGGGGCCTGTTCCGTGCTGAACTGTTCTATGAGAGTGGCTGGGTGGCAGGAAAATCATGGGTCAGCTTCTGCAACCGACGAGAATGGTCTGAGTGCAAGCATAGGCTCAATGGGCTGAATGGCCACCTTCAATATTATAGGCTCCACTTGCCCAGAACGGTGTGTGTGTGTGTGTGTGTGTGTGTGTGTGTGTGTGTGTGTGTGTGTGTCGGCCTCCCGCTGTTTGCATGGTCTCTGCACTGACAACAGGCAAAGTTCACTTCGGGATGAATTGGTGCTTCCAGGTGGCGCGGCTTCCATTGAAGATTAACGACGGAAAGTGGCACCACGTGTGCATCACCTGGACGACCAGGGATGGCCAGTGGAAGGCTTACCAGGACGGCACGGGGCAGGGATCGGGGGATAACTTGGCACCTTGGCACCCAATCAAGCCGGGAGGCACTCTGGTCCTTGGGCAGGAGCAGGTCAGTACTGAGAAAGTGATCCAACCATCCCTTCCCTCTCCACCTCCATTGTACTTTGTCTTCTCCATTCCTTGTTCCATGGGGAGGAGACCCCTCTGTTGGCCAAGCACTACTGGATGAGGAACTGGTTGGGGAGGCTTCTTCCTGCTGTGATAACTACAATTGGGTGGTTCAGCAATCTGCTGGAAGATCTTAGCTGGTCGGGCAGTATCTGTGGAAGGGAAAGAAACTGTCAACGTTTCCAGTCAAACCCTGCAGGCTTTCGACATGAAGCATCGACAATTCCTTCCCTCTCACGGATGCTGCTCAACCTGCCAAGATCCTCCAGTAAACTGCTGCCTCTTGGTTCCTCCAGCTGGGATAGAAACAGGAACGTGAGTCCCAGCTGGGATAGAAACAGGAACGCGAGTCCCAGCTGGGATAGAAACAGGAACGCGAGTCGCAGCTGGGACAGAAACAGGAACACAAGTCCCAGCTGGGATAGAAACAGGAACGCGAGTCCCAGCTGGGATAGAAACAGGAACGTGAGTCCCAGCTGGGATAGAAACAGGAACGCGAGTCCCAGCTGGGATAGAAACAGGAGCACGGGTCCCAGCTGGGATAGAAACAGGAACAAGGGTCCCAGCTGGGATAGAAACAGGAACGCGAGTCCCAGCTGGGATAGAAACAGGAACGCGAGTCCCAGCTGGGACAGAAACAGGAACACAAGTCCCAGCTGGGATAGAAACAGGAACGCGAGTCCCAGCTGGGATAGAAACAGGAGCACGGGTCCCAGCTGGGATAGAAACACGAACAAGGGTCCCAGCTGGGATAGAAACAGGAACAAGGGTCCCAGCTGGGATAGAAACAGGAACATGAGACCCAGCTGGCATAGAAACAGGAGCACGGGTCCTAGCTGGGATAGAAACAGGAACGTGAGTCCCAGCTGGGATAGAAACAGGAGCGCGGGTCCCAGCTGGGATAGAAACAGGAGCACGGGTCCCAGCTGGGATAGAAACAGGAACACGGGTCCCAGCTGGGATAGAAACAGGAGCGCGGGTCCCAGCTGGGATAGAAACAGGAGCACGGGTCCCAGCTGGGATAGAAACAGGAGCACGGGCCCCAGCTGGGATAGAAACAGGAGCACGGGCCCCAGCTGGGATAGAAACAGGAGCACGGGTCTCAGCTGGGATAGAAACAGGAACACGGGTCCCAGCTGGGATAGAAACAGGAACAAGGGTCCCAGCTGGGATAGAAACAGGAACAAGGGTCCCAGCTGGGATAGAAACAGGAACATGAGACCCAGCTGGCATAGAAACAGGAGCACGGGTCCTAGCTGGGATAGAAACAGGAACGTGAGTCCCAGCTGGGACAGAAACAGGAACACAAGTCCCAGCTGGGATAGAAACAGGAACGCGAGTCCCAGCTGGGATAGAAACAGGAACGTGAGTCCCAGCTGGGATAGAAACAGGAACGCGAGTCCCAGCTGGGATAGAAACAGGAGCACGGGTCCCAGCTGGGATAGAAACAGGAACAAGGGTCCCAGCTGGGATAGAAACAGGAACGCGAGTCCCAGCTGGGATAGAAACAGGAACGCGAGTCCCAGCTGGGACAGAAACAGGAACACAAGTCCCAGCTGGGATAGAAACAGGAACGCGAGTCCCAGCTGGGATAGAAACAGGAGCACGGGTCCCAGCTGGGATAGAAACACGAACAAGGGTCCCAGCTGGGATAGAAACAGGAACAAGGGTCCCAGCTGGGATAGAAACAGGAACATGAGACCCAGCTGGCATAGAAACAGGAGCACGGGTCCTAGCTGGGATAGAAACAGGAACGTGAGTCCCAGCTGGGATAGAAACAGGAACACAAGTCCCAGCTGGGATAGAAACAGGAACACGGGTCCCAGCTGGGATAGAAACAGGAACGCGGGTCCCAGCTGGGATAGAAACAGGAGCACGGGTCCCAGCTGGGATAGAAACAGGAGCACGGGTCCCAGCTGGGATAGAAACAGGAACACGGGTCCCAGCTGGGATAGAAACAGGAATGCGAGTCCCAGCTGGGATAGAAACAGGAGCACGTTTCCCAGCTGGGATAGAAACAGGAGCACGGGTCCCAGCTGGGATAGAAACAGGAGCACGGGTCCCAGCTGGGATAGAAACAGGAGCACGGGTCCCAGCTGGGATAGAAACAGGAGCATGGGTCCCAGCTGGGATAGAAACAGGAACACGGGTCCCAGCTGGGATAGAAACAGGAACACGGGTCCCAGCTGGGATAGAAACAGGAACAAGGGTCCCAGCTGGGATAGAAACAGGAGCACGGGTCCCAGCTGGGATAGAAACAGGAGCACGTTTCCCAGCTTGGATAGAAACAGGAGCATGGGTCCCAGCTGGGATAGAAACAGGAGCACGTTTCCCAGCTGGGATAGAAACAGGGACACGGGTTCCAGCTGGGATAGAAACAGGAGCATGGGTCTCAGCTGGGATAGAAACAGGAATGCGAGTCCCAGCTGGGATAGAAACAGGAGCACGTTTCCCAGCTGGGATAGAAACAGGAGCATGGGTCCCAGCTGGGATAGAAACAGGAGCACGTTTCCCAGCTGGGATAGAAACAGGGACACGGGTCCCAGTTGGGATAGAAACAGGACCACGGGTCCCAGCTGGGATAGAAACAGGAGCACGGGTCCAAGCTGGGATAGAAACAGGAGCACGGGTCCCAGCTGGGATAGAAACAGGAGCATGGGTCCCAGCTGGGATAGAAACAGGAACACGGGTCCCAGCTGGGATAGAAACAGGAACACGGGTCCCAGCTGGGATAGAAACAGGAACAAGGGTCCCAGCTGGGATAGAAACAGGAGCACGGGTCCCAGCTGGGATAGAAACAGGAGCACGTTTCCCAGCTTGGATAGAAACAGGAGCATGGGTCCAAGCTGGGATAGAAACAGGAACACGGGTCCCAGCTGGGATGGAAACAGGAACGCGGGTCCCAGCTGGGATAGAAACAGGAACACGGGTTCCAGCTGGGATAGAATCAGGAACACGGGTCCCAGCTGGGATAGAAACAGGAACGTGAGTCCATTTAGAAGAACCTTTTCTTCCTGGTACATTTTTTTCTTTCCTCCGTCTCGTCCCTCTCTGGTCTCGCGTGTTTCTCTCTCTATCGGGTAGCTGAGCTTGTGACCTGGCTCCCTCTGTTCTTTGCTTGTGCAGGACATGGCCGGCGGGAGATACGATGCTGCCCAAGCTTTTGTCGGTGAGCTGGCGGAGTTCAACGTCTGGGACCGGATTCTGACAGCAGCCGAGATCCAGAGCATCGCCAACTGCTCGTCCGATCCGGTGGGCAACGTCCTGTCCTGGGAGGGCAGCGGGCTCGATCTGTTCGGGGGGGCGACCAAGTGGCCTTTCCAGAGGTGCAGCCAAAGTACCGTCTCCAGGGAGGACTGATCCTTCGCCCCTTGGCGTTGCCTGCCCTTCACTGGGCCAGCCTCTGCACCCTTCACTATGTCTCCAGTGTGGCTGGGGAGCCTCCAGGGGTGCGTGACCGACAATGAGCGCAGGCGAACGAGAGTCAGGCTTCTCCAAGGCCAACACTCCGACTGGAAGCCTCGCTCACCAGTCCAGACCTGCACGCGTCTGACCGTGCTTCCCAATTGTCTGTTCCCAGCGGATGAGGCAAACGCTTGGAGTGTTGGATTGGAAAACCAGTACCCCTGCAGGCACTGGCCAACAATCATGTACCATTCCAGTGTACATAGCTGTTCATGTGTGGACCTACACGCTTGGGGGCAGGGGGTCACCAGGCTTTCTCTGGCCAATGTGTGGTAATGTGTTGAGTGAGGGTGTAAACTTGTTCGTTTTGATATTCATGATATTCAGATGAACCCTTTCTGTTTGTGCTTCTGACATCACAAACTCACAGAGCCCAGGTCAATAATCTCACTACCCCAGATTCAACAGAAGACTATTGGCAATCTCCAGGAGGTTTGCGGTCTGATTTATGCCCTTCTGAGTACACATGGTCCTCAAGCATCAGACTAACACCTGAGACCCTGATTGACCCTCAGTTCTCTAATTAACTCACAAGAGGACGTAATTTTAAGGTGATTTTAAGGGAAGTTTTTTACACAAAGAGTGATGGATGGGTGCATTGAATGCCCTTGCAGGAGTGGTGGTAGAGGCAGATACATTAGGGGCTTTTATGAAACTCTTAGATACGCACATAGTTGATAGAAACATGGAGTGTTATGTCTGAGGGATTAGATTGATCTTAGAGTAAGTTAAAAGGTTGACACAACATCGTGGGTCCAATAGCCTGCTCTGCATTGTAATTTTCTATATTCTATCTTTAGTAAGTCCTCCAATAATCCCACAACGATGCCTCAATTAACCCTGTATCAATCTTGAGTCTCTAGGCCTTAAAGGATCCTCGGTTTCCCAATTATCCTCACTTGAGACTCGATCTTCTGACCCCCCAATCGATCCTTAAACTTTAGTTGACAATTGATTCTTTAATAACCTGTCTCACTCAATGCTTAAGCTGAAGGGTTCGTCCTTGTGCCAACCAGTTAGACGCCCAGAAGTAGAAAAACCTGTAAAATTCATCAAATCTCTTCAGTTTGTACCTTTTGGTGTTCTCAATGGGGAACTGTTGTAGTTTTTTTAAAGCAGAATTCTTTGTTAAATGTAAGTTGTTTAGGACATTAGAAAATAACATTGCAGCTTAAGTCCATAATGTTGGCTCTAAGGGTATCCCAGGGACGATAGCCACCTCTCAAACAACAACCGAGTACTGAGACCGTAAACATAGAACGAGGGTGGTCACCTGAGGGGATGTAATGGCCTCGTTTTGATCTGACCTTTATGTTGTAACGTACTTTGAACTTTATTTGTTAATCTCAGTATTGTCAAAGATAATCATTTGCATATGTATCGGATGAATTTGACGTCAAAGGCCGGTGTAGGTAAAGTGGAGATATTTGCAGTCAGTTGATCTGGCTCCAGTGTTGGACAATATTGTCCATCTAACTCTGACCCGGGGTTATAAAGAGGTATAAATACTAGGAAGATGGTCCCTCCACCAGGGATTAAGTATTGTCCGTGCACAACCCTCAGTATAAATATTTAGATAGCAGGACAGTACGTCTGTCAAAATACAATGCATTATTGGAAATAACTCGGAAGATATGCAGCTCGGCTGGTTGATGGTTGGGTTGAGTTGTTCTCCATTCCTGGGAATCCATTTGCAAACGTCTCGCTACCACGCGAGGAGACGTCATCAGTGCTGTTCATTTGTGGCGTGCCCTCTGATTGAAGTGCACACTGACGGTGTTGCCTCGTATGGTGACGAAACGTATGCAAGTGGATTGCCAAGATAGGAGAACAGCTCAACCCAACCAAAATGTATTATTGAAGTACATATGCTATCATATACTACCTTGAGATTTAATTCCTTGCAGAGTAAATCAATAGATACATACAGTGGAAGGTTACAACTCTGGACATCCACAGGAAGGGTTTATATCACTTCCTGAGTCCTTATTCTGCCATTGTTTTCTCTAGTGTGGACACCATGGGCCAAATATCCTTTTTTTGTGCCATAAACTCCACCCCACCCTATTTTTTAAACAACCCCCACCTATCCCTTGTCTCCTATCTTTAATAATCCATCAGCAGTAGTTTTCAAAGAAACACTATATTTTTATTAACTTCCCTCTGATAATTCTCCTTGGTGGTTCTGTGACCATTGAGACTCCAGGGGCAATTTAAAGAGATGGACAAACCTCAGAGAGTTGCTGCTCCTTGAGCTGTAGAATGGAGATTCGCCTCATCATGGTGAAGCAACCGTCAGTTTACAAATGTTACTGGTAAACGCTCACTGAATGACATGTCCGCTTCTCCCCCCATGTACATGAACTCTGGATTTTGACATGTGTCCTTCGCATGTGTTAATCTGT
Source organism: Hypanus sabinus (assembly GCF_030144855.1). Classification (NCBI taxonomy): domain Eukaryota; kingdom Metazoa; phylum Chordata; class Chondrichthyes; order Myliobatiformes; family Dasyatidae; genus Hypanus; species Hypanus sabinus. Next base: position 10,820,865 of record NC_082734.1, read on the forward strand.
TGGTTGTTAAATGTGACCTGATTCCGACAAGGATGCTGAACCCATTCTCCGCTCACGTATGAGCGATGCTGCTATTGTCCGTGTCTTTCAGTCGCTGAATATTGATGGTCTGTCAATCTCTTACGAACCAATCACTAGTTAATATCTTTCGATACTGTGTGGTATTTGTGGTGACTTAATGCGGATTCTGTTACATCGGAACCATTAAATGGGCTACTGTTACACAAGCGCTCTGCAACCATGTGTACTTTATTGCAGCACCCTTAAGCGAGTGAAGCATTCTGCAAAATCCCTACTGTGGGAGAATCGAAAATTTCGAATTGACTCCTGGGTTGACTCAACAAGTGCTAGAAATTTGAAACTAAACTGAAAGAAAAATGCTGGAAATTCTCAGCAGGTCGGGGAGCATCTGTGGAGGGTGTTAGAGAAATTACTCAGATACTCCATTTGGGCATTTCAGACTTCGAAGTGAAGAGAGCTTTACTCACGGTATGTGGAGTGGAACCGCTAACGGTGGGTTTCGAACTCCAAATAATACAGAGAACACAGCTCCTTTCATACACGTACAAACTGATTGCAAAATCTGTTCTATTCCCTTGTGAATTACTAAAGGTAAGCAAGGTTCATATGCAGTTCTCTCGTGATAAGTTATACTCATAGCAACAGGCAAAATTTTAAAAAATCAGATCCATGTACAAGTCTGTTTAACAAAGACAATTTGTCCCATATCCTTGAGGCTAATTCTTACGAGATAAGCTACTGCATGTATTTATTCTAAGAACTGTCTCTGCTGAAAGACTCAGCCATATCTATAACAGACTAAGCTGCAAGCTATTCTCCACACTCAAAAAGCCCATATTAACCCTTTGTCGATCAAAATCTTTTCCTCCACAAGGGAGAACTTATTCACTGCCCATTACACCACTGGCATTTAAGGCATCAATGAAGGTCCTTTATCTTTGATTGCTGTTTTAGTAACAATTGTTTTTTGACCAGTCAGGGTTGTTAGGAAAAGGTGGAGGTGCAACGAGACCTGGGTGTCATTGTACACCAGTCATTGAAGGTGGGCATGCAGGTACAGCAGGCGGTGAAAAAGGCAAAGGGTATGTTGGCATTCATAGCAAAAGGATTTGAGTACAGGAGCAGGGAGGTTCTACTGCAGTTGTACAAGGCCTTGGTGAGACCGCACCTAGAATATTGTGTGCAGTTTTGGTCCCCTAATCTGAGAAAAGACATTCTTGCCACAGAGGGAGTACAGAGAAGGTTCACCAGATTGATTCCTGGGATGGCAGGACTTTCATATGAAGAAAGACTGGATCGACTAGGCTTATACTCACTGGAATTTAGAAGATTGAGGGGGGATCTTATTGAAACGTATAAAATTCTAAAGGGATTGGACAGGCTAGATGCAGGAAGATTGTTTCCAATGTTGGGGAAGTCCAGAACGAGGGGTCACAGTTTAAGGATAAAGGGGAAGCCTTTTAGGACCGAGATGAGGAAAAGCTTCTTCACACAGAGAGTGGTGAATCTGTGGAATTCTCTGCCACCGGAAACAGTTGAGGCCAGTTCATTGGCTATATTTAAGAGGAAGTTAGATATGGCCCTTGTGGCAAAAGGGGTCAGGGGGTATGGAGAGAAAGCAGGTACAGGGTTCTGAGTTGGATGATCAGCCATGATCATACTGAATGGCGGTGCAGGCTCGAAGGGCCAAATGGCCTACTCCTGCACCTACTTTCTATGTTCCTATGTTAGCCCCTGAACCTAGTCCACTGTTAGTCTGGCCTCTACCCTTTGACCTGTTGGGTATGTGTGACCCTACTAAGAGACAAAGCACAAGGCCGTGACTCCTGCCAACACAGCTCTCTGGGTCACTGAGGCATGTAAGCCTCCAAACCTTACAACAAGGTTGCGGTCCTCTTGGAGAACGAGGAGGGAGAAACAGACAGTTAATATTTCAGGTTGGAGAGCTTTTACCAGAACTGGAAAGAAATGAGAAAACAGATCAGTTTTCAGGTTTGGAGAGGGTGGGGAAGGAACAAATAGGATAAAGGGAGTACCTCTGATAGGACGAGACCGGTATTGCCACGGTGATATGCTAATTATGAAGCTCACAGGTTGGTAGATTAATGAGGATGTTAGAGAGAGTAAGAGAGATCATAAAGGGTTAAAGCTATGAAATGAAGGTCAAAGCTGTTGCAGAGAGATGAAAGTGAGTGCTGAAAGACAGGTCAGGCAATGGACAGATCAAAGACGTACTGGTTGGTAGGTTAATTGGCCATTGTAAATTATCCCATGATTAGGCTATGATGAAATTGGGGGATTGCTGAAAGAGTCTACCCTTTGATGTATCTCAATCAGGCAACAAATAAATAAGTATTACAGCAAAATAACCTGCAGCCAGTCCTAAAAAGTCAGAGAAAATAAATCATCTGGATTCATTGAATTCGATATTACATCCCAAAGCCTGTAATGTCCATAGACCAGGGGTTCCTAACCTGGGGCCCATGGGCCCCTTGATTAATGATGTTGGCCCACGGCATAAAAATGGTTGGGAACCCCTACCGTAGACAGATGGTGATAGGCCTGCTCTTCAACGTAGCATTGAGCCTTATTGAAACAGTGTAGGAGCCTTCGGACAGACAGGTCAGAGTGGAAGTGGGGTGCAGATGAGTCTACACCCAGAAATGTTCACTCTTTTTCTCCTTCTGTTGATGTTGCTGGGCCACTTGGCGTTTCCGTTCCAGATCTTGTTCCTCCCTGATGCTGAGCATCGGACAGGCCAGGTCGGTCTTAGTGCCTCACTGCACGAAGGCATCTATGTCACTGCCAGATGGCTTTAAATTGGGGAGATGATTCCTGTCATTTTTAATATACTTTTATAGGACGTGAACGCTGTGGATCTGCAACGTCCCTTCCGAATTGTCCTTGAGATGGCCGTGAGCTCACCATGGAACTGCTTCAAATGGAGCTTGTTGCTTGGTGGCGAGCTCTAGAACCAAGATGCAGCATTAAAGTTCAACGTAAATTTATGATCAAAGTACATATACGTCACCATATACAACCCTGAGATTCATTTTTCTGTTGCCACACTGAATAAACCCATAGCATATTAACCAGAGCAGAATCAATGAAAAGACTGCCTGACTTGGGCATTCAACCAAGAAGACAACGAACTTTGCAAATACAAAAGGAAATAAATAATAAATAACTAAGCACTAAATATCAAGAACTTGAGGTGAACAGTGTTTGAAAGTGAGTCCATTGGTCGTGGGAACAGTGAGGTGACAGGGCAAGTGAAATTGAATACAGTTATTGCCTACATGATTACTGGGACACTCCTAACATTACACTTTAAGAGTGTGCTTCTCCTTTCCGCACCTCGTGACACGTCAGGCTGTTTCTTAGCATTTTTGTCCAATTTTTACAAGGCTAAGTTGTTAGCTCAATGCTGAGCCCAGCATGGATGGAAATCGTGTAAGGAGCCAGCTGGATTTGAACCGGGAACCATTTGTCCCAAAGTCCATGCGGATTCCACTACACCAGTGTCTGGTTAAACCCTAAGGGGGTGCCAATCAATATTAGGGAAGTTAGAGTCACCCTTGACAACAACCCTGTTTCCAAAATCTACCTCATGATCTGTTCTTCAATGTCTCTGCTGCCACTGGGGGTTTTATAGAATACTTCTAATAGGGTCATTACTCCCTTCTGAGTGTGTGCCTTTGTGCTCCTGTATCTCCTCTCTGAGGGTCGTAGTGAGAAAAGGGCACATCCTGGTTGGTTGAATTTTGAAAATGCCTGCGATAGGTGCCCATGATGGGAGCTGGCTGAGGTTACAAACCCTCACAACTTTTTTCCGATCCTGTGCAGGGGCCCCTCCAAACCAGACAGTGATGCAACCCGTTAGAATTCTCTCCAGGGTATATTTGTCAAAATTTGCAGCAGAAATTGCCTCAAACCACTGATGAAATATGGATGCTGGCATGCCTTCTTCGTAATTGTATCAATATGTTAGGCCCAGGGCAAGTCTTCAAACATGCAACATATCGATGCAGCTATAAAAAAGGCAAGACATCAGCTATATTTCATTAAAAGTCTGAGAAAATTTGGTTTGTTACCTAAAACATTCAAAAACTTCTCCAGATGTACCGTGGTGAGCATTCCGTCTGGTATGTGGGTGGGAGGCGGGTGGGGGGGGGGGGGGACAGCTACTGCACAAGATCAAAGTAAGCTGCAGAAAGTTGTAAAATTAGTGAGCTCCATCACGGGCACTACCCTCCACAGTATCCAAGACATCTTCAAGGAGCAATGCCTCAGAAATAAGGACCCCCACCATCCAGGACATTCCCTCTTCCCATTGTTAACATCAGGTAGGAGGTACAGAAGCCTGAAGGCACACACTCAACAATTTCAGGAACAGCTTCTTCCCTTCTGCCATCTGATTTCAGAATGGACATTGAACCCTTGGACACTACCTAACTATTTTTAAAATTTATTTCTGTTTTTGCACTACTTAATTTAACTTAACTACGTATAATCAATGAAAGATCACACCAACTTGGGTGTTGTCAGAGTGTAAGAGGCAAAAAGCTGTTCAAATACAAAAACAAAAAATAATAAATACATACATACATAAATAGATAGATAAGCAATACATATTGAGGACATGAGATGAAGAGTCCTTGAAAGTGAGTCCATTAGCTGTGGGAACATTTCAATGATGGGACAAGTGAAGTTGAGTGAAGTTATCACCTTTGGTTCAAGATCACCAGGTTCAAGAAAGTAATAACTTAATAACAGGTATTACGCCTCAAGATCTTTGGTAAATACCATATCTCTTCAAACCCCTCATGGAATATAGCCACTACTGTGGCTTCTTTGTACTTGCATCATTATGTTGGTCCCAGGATAAATCGTCAGAGATGCCGACACACACGAACGTCAAACTGCTCACCCTGCTGAGGAAACTATTGCTGAATAACAAAATGGTCTGCGTGAGTGTGTAATGTGCTTGTGCTCAGGGAATGAATAAGAAAGCTTTAAATTGTACAGGACAGGACTTTAATGCAGACAAGAGTGAGGTGTTGCACTTTGGGAAGAAAAACTGAGGTATGACTTACAAAGTGAATGACAAGGCTATAAGGTCACAAACAAGAGAAAATCTGCAGATGCTGGAAATCCAAGCAATAGGGAGGCAATAGGCGGGCAAGGAGTTAAGGAAATTAGGGTGAATGGCAGAGCAAAGGGACTTGGGAACAATTCCTGCAAAGTGGCATCACAGGTAGATAGGGTTGTAAAGAGAGCTTCTGGCAGATTGACCTTCATAAATCAGGCCATTGATTACAAGAGCTGGGATGGTATATTGAAGCTGGATAAGATGTTGGTGAGGCCAAATTTAGTTCTGGTCACCTACCTACAAGAAATTCGGCCGAAGCTGGAAATCCAGAGCAACGCACACAAAATGCTGGAGGAACTCAGCAGGGCGGGCAGCATCTTTGGAAACGAACAAACAGTCGACGTTTTGGGCTGAGACTCTTCTTCAGGGCTGGACAGGAAGGGGAGAAGGTGGCGAGGGGAAGGAGGAGAACTAGAATGTGATGGGTGAACCCAGGTGGGTGAGATGGTAAAAGGCTGGAGAGGACGGAATCGGAGGGGGGAGGAGAGTGGACCATGGGAGAAAGGGAAGGAGGAGGGGCATTGGGGGAGATGATAAGCAGATGAGAAAAAGTAGAGGCCAGAATGGGAAATTGAAGAAGAGAGGAAGCGGAGGGAAATATCTTATCAATAAGCTTGAAAGAGTGCAGAGAATATTTACAAGGATGTTGCTGGTACATGAATCCTGAGTTACAGGCATAGGTTGAATAGGCTGGGACTTTATTCCCTGGAGTGCATGAGAATGAGGGGAGTTCTTAAAGAAGAACAGAAACTTCTGAGGGGGACAAACAGGGTGAATGCATTCAGGCATCTCCCCCTGAGGCTGGGTGAAACTAGAACTCGGAATATTTAAGAGGAATCTGAGGGAGATCTGCGTCACTCACTGCACGGTGCTAGTGTGGAACAAGCTGCAAGCAGAACTGGCAGAAGCAGGTCTGACTGTAACAATTAAGAGAAGTGTAGAAGATGTACAGATCAGAAAGGTGTGGAGGGCTAATGTCCAAGTGCAGGTGGATGGAAATGGGGCCAGCATGAGCTGAAGGGCTGAAGGGCCTGTTTTGGTGCTGTGATGCTCTATGACTGTATGAGTCTAGGGCTCCTCTGTAAACATTGGCTACTCAGATAAAAGTGGATATACCACTTCCAGCTGAAAATTAAAACCAAATTTCCTTTGTGGTTGAGCAGAGAGAGAGGATCTAGGAAATGGCATAAAAAGTGTGGCCTTTGTAGCCTTTTATTTCAATCTCGGTGGTTAAATGGGTGTTTTTCAAAGCAAGACAAAGGTTAATATCACAGTCAGCTCTAGTTTCTATCTTGCAAAGAGCCACAGAAGCAAATTAGAAAGGGGACATTGGGTTTACGGGAATTACGCCAGTTTATAATCAAAATCAGGTTTAATATCACCGGCATATGTTGTCAAATTTGATAACTTAGTGGTGGCAGTACAGTGCAATACAGGATAAATATTGAAAAAGGAATAACTATGGTAAATATCTGTAGGTATATTAAATAGTTGAATTAAAAATAGCAGTGCCAAAGCAGAAGTAACTTTTAAAACAAGTGAGGTAGTGTCCGTGGGTTCAGTGTCCATTTAGGAATCGGGCAGCAGAGGGGAAGAAGCTGTTCCTGAATCACTGAGTGTGTGTCTTCAGGCTCCTGTACCTCCTCCCTGATGGCAGAGGGGAAGAAGCTGTTCCTGAATCACTGAGTGTGTGTCTTCAGGCTCCTGTACCTCCTCCCTGATGGCAGAGGGGAAGAAGCTGTTCCTGAATCGCTGAGTGTGTGCCTTCAGGCTCCTGTACCTCCTACCTGATGGCAGAGGGGAAGAAGCTGTTCCTGAATCGCTGAGTGTGTGCCTTCAGGCTCCTGTACCTCCTCCCTGATGGCAGAGGGGAAGAAGCTGTTCCTGAATCGTTGAGTGTGTGTCTTCAGGCTCCTGTACCTCCTTCCTGATGGTAACAATGAGAAGAGTGTCATGAGGTGATGGGGATCCTTAATAATGGACACTGCCTTTCTAAGGCACCGCTCGTCGAAAGTATCTTGGATACAATGGAGGCTAGTACCCATGATTTAGCTGATTCATTTTACAACCCTCTGTAGCTTCTTTTGACCCTGTGCAGTAGCGCTCCCCACCCCCCATACCAGACAGTGATGCAGCCTGTCAGAATGCTCTCCACAGCACATCTGTAGAAGTTTTTGAGTGTTTTAGGCAAACAGACAAGAGTTCCTTTCTGTCAAAGAGCCGATCGAAGGCGTACTTTTTGAAGATTGTCACAGCGATTGGGGAGGCAGTGGAACTTGCTGCTTGTGAGTGTGGTTGCACCCAGGACAGAGACACATCGAAGAGGAAGCTGGGGGTGGGGAAGGGGGATATGAAACAGGGATGAAAAATGAGCTGCTGAAGGAACTCTGCAGCCAGGCAGCATCTGTAGAAGGACGTGGACAGTCAATATTTTGGATCAAGACCCTTCAGTTTAGTCCATCTGTACACCTGACCTGAATCTTCATTTACCCAATTCTCTCCACACAGATGCTTCGTTCCTCCAGCAACTTGTTTTTATTCACTCTTCCAGTATCACGCTTCCAGCATCTTAAGGTTCTTGTGTCTCCATGAAAATGGGGTGTTAGGGTGAAATGAGGCATTTTAGCAGGACGTTGTTATGAAGCAAAAGTAGAATGGACTAGCTTGGCTGAATAGAACATAGGACATAGAAATCTACAGCACATTACAGGCCCTTCGGCCCACAATGTCATGCTGACCATGTAACCTACTCTAGAAACTGCCTAAAATTTCCCTACTGCATAGCCCACTATTTTTTAAACTCCATGTACCTATGTAAGAGGCTCTTTGAAGACCCTATTGTATCTGCCTCCACCACTGTCACTGACAGTGCATTCCACGCACCCACCAATTTCTATGTAAAACATCTATCTCCATCATCCCCTCTGTACCTACTTTCAAGCACCTTAAAACTATGTCCCCTCATGTTAGCCATTTCAGCCCGGGGAAAAAGCCTCTGGCTATCCACAAATCAATGCCTCTCATCATCTTATACACCTCTATCAGGTCACCTCTCATCCTCGGTCACTTCAAGGAGAAAAGGCCAAGTTCACTCTATCTATTCCCATAAGGTACACTCCCCAATCCAGGCAATATCCTTGTAAATCTCCTCTGCATTCTCTCTATAGTATCCACATCCTTCCTGTAGTGAGGTGACCAGAAATGAACACAGTAGTCCAAGTGGGGTCTGACCAGGGTCTTACATTTAACATTACTATACGTCTCGTGAACTTGGCCATCACACCAAACGACTTCTTAACAACACTGTCAACCTGCGCAGCAGCTTTGAGTGTCCTATGGACTTGGACCCCAAGATCTCACTGATCCTTCACACTGCCAAGAGTCTTAAAATTTGACCAAATTTGAATAGCTTGATTCTATCTATACACTCGGTGGCTGTTTCATTAAGAACCTCCTCTTCCACATAAAGTGGCCACTAGTGTATGTTCATGGTCTTCTGCTGCTGTAGCCCGTCCGCTTCAAGGTTCAATGTGCTGTGCATTCAGAGATGCTCTTCTGCACACTGCTGTTGTAACGTGTGGTTATGTGAATTGCTGTTGCTTTTCTGTCAGCTTGAACCGGTCTGGCTGTTCTCCTCCGAGCTTTCTCATAAACAAAGTGTTTACACCCTCAGAAATCCTGCTCAGTGGGTGTTTTTTTTTGTTTTTCCACACCATTCCCTGTAAACTCTAGTGACTGTTGTGCGTGAAAATCCCTGGTGATCAGCGGTTTCTGAGATACCTAAACCATCCCGTCTGGCACCGACAATCATTCCACAGTCAAAGTCACTTCAATCACATTTCTTCCCCATTCTGACGCTTGATCTGAGCAACAACTGAACCCCTTGACCAGGTCTGCGTGCTTTTATGCACTGAGTTGCTGCCACGTGATTGGCTGATTAATGAGCAGGTGTACAGGTGTGCCCAATAAAGTGGCCACTGAGCGGAGATTCAGTGTCATTCCATAATTAGGAAAACTAGCTCAGAGTTGTTACTCAGCCCACGATGTGTCAGTGACTAATCATTCGAATTTGTCTGCCGTCACTTTCGCTTCCTCTCACATATTGGGCCTGGTCGTTGCACCTGAATGAATCCTCATCATACAACTGAAAAAAGACAAATCGAAGCATGTGCACGGAGCCGAGGAATACACAAATATTGCCTGTATTCAGCGGATGCAGCAAAGAGAGATTGGTAAAATATTCCAAAAGGACAGATGAAAATAATGAAGGCATTTCTCTCTGGAGTTATTGAATCAGTACACAGATGGAGCAAATCTGCGGTCATTAGCAACGCAGAAACAAAAGGAAATGTTTCCTTAACAAGTTCAAAAGAAAGCAAAAACCTGCAGTAACCAGAAATCTGAGATAAAAGGATGAAATACTGGGGATAGCTGTCAAAGTAGGCAGGTTTGTAACTGCAAGGACTGAGGATCAATACTGACCTCCAGCACTGTCTGTCTGGAGTTTGTACACTCCCATAACCGTGGGGGTTTGTTCAAGTTGTCCCAGTTAACTTCACAGAGGTTAATTGGCTACTGTGTATTCCCCTTTGATGTGGGTAAATAGCAAAGCATTCAGAAAGCAATTGCAGAGTGCATACAGAGAGATAAGAAGCAATGATATAGAACTGATGAGTTTGTTCTAATTGAATCCAGCACTTGAAGTGAGGGAGAAAAACAGCATTAATATTTCAAATCTAATAACTACAACAATTACATAGGTCTGCCTCTCCCTCATCCTCACCCACTTCCGTTCCCTTTCCTTCTCCCGCTTCCTCACACTCAGCCTCACCCTCAACCTCTCCCTCTCCCTCCCAGATTCAGACAGAATTTCATGATCTCTGGATGGGGACACTGGGGCAAGTTTAATGAGGCATGGGGGGGCCATAAGAGAGCTTATGTGGGATTGGGCACAATGAGCTGAATTCTAAAGAAGAACTTAGAGGGACAGTACTGAGGGAGTGTCACACTGTCAGAGGGACAGTACTGGGGGAGTGTCACACTGTCAGAGGGACAGTACAGAGGGTGTGTCTCACTGTCAGAGGGACGGTACTGAGGGAGTGTCACACCGTCAGAGGGACAGTACTGAGGGCGTGTCTCACCGTCAGAGGGACAGTACTGAGGGAATGTCTCACTGTCAGAGGGACAGTACTGAGGGAATGTCTCACTGTCAGAGGGACAGTACTGAGGGAATGTCTCACTGTCAGAGGGACAGTACTGAGGGAATGTGACACTGTAAGAGGGACAGTACTGAGGGAGTGTATCACTGTCAGAGGGACAGTACTGAGGGAGTGTCTCACTGTCAGAGGGACTGTACTGAGGGAATGTCACACTGTAAGAGGGACAGTACTGAGGGAGTGTCTCACTGTCAGAGGGACAGTACTGAGGGAGTGTCTCACTGTCAGAGGGACAGTACTGAGGGAGTGTCTCACTGTCAGAGGGACAGTACTGAGGGAATGTGACACTGTAAGAGGGACAGTACTGAGGGAGTGTCTCACTGTCAGAGGGACTGTACTGAGGGAATGTCACACTGTCAGAGGGACAGTACTGAGGGAGTGTCTCACTGTCAGAGGGACAGTACTGAGGGAGTGTCTCACTGTCAGAGGGACAGTACTGAGGGAGTGTCTCACAGTCAGAGGGACAGTACTGAGGGTGTGTCTCACTGTCAGAGGGACAGTACTGAGGGAATGTCACACTGTAAGTGGGACAGTACTGAGGGAGTGTCTCACTGTCAGAGGGACAGTACTGAGGGAGTGTCTCACTGTCAGAGGGACGGTACTGAGGGAGTGTCACACTGTCAGAGGGACAGTACTGAGGGAGTGTCTCACTGTCAGAGGGACAGTACTGAGGGAGTGTCTCACTGTCAGAGGGACAGTACTGAGGGAGTGTCACACTGTCAGAGGGACAGTGCTGAGGGAGTGTCACACTGTCAGAGGGACAGTACTGAGGGAGTATCTCACTGTCAGAGGGACAGATAAATTGCTTTTAAGAAGTTGAGCACTGAATTGTTAGACACAGATGCACGGTAGTACCAACACTGAAGGGAGAGGCAAGAGGAGGACAGTTTATCTGGATACAATCTACGTTCCTATTAAAAAGACACCGGGGAATTCTTGCTCAAATAGTCTTTAGATGAGTAAGCAAAACACACACAGATCACTGGAGGAACTCAACAGGCCAGGTAGCATCTATGGAAAAGAGCACACAGTCGACGTTTCGGGCTGAGACCCTTCATCAGGACAGGAAAGGAAGAAAGAAAATGCCCGGTTGGCGGGGAGGGGTTCAGAAATGAAAAATCCAGAGCAGTCAGTGAACCAGAGTGGAGTGTCCAAAAAGAGAAGGGGGGTTGAATCTGGGAGAAGGGGCCATCAACACGGGATGTGGATTCCTTGTTAAAGAAGTGGGCTTGGAGACAGAGGCAACCGAAGAGAAGCTCGATACTTTTCATAGGCAGGGTGTATATATACAGTATAACTTACCGGTACACTAATTCTTTTGTTTTCTACATTTATTATGTATTGCATTGTCCTGCTGCTGCAAAGTTAACAAATTTCATGAGACATGCCATTAATATTAATCCTGATTATGATGTTGAAACTCAGGAATTGGACCTGTTTATTCTTTCCACTGCAAACCCCTCGATGAGGTCTGGAATCCACAATTAATGCCCTGGTCTTACTGAATTTGAGGGCAACGTTGTTGCTGTGACACCACTTAACCGGCCGGTCTATCTTATTCCTGTACCCTTCACTTCCGTTGCCCTTTACATTTACTGTCGCCTCAAGCATTGTCATCTGCTGGGAACCCAGCCTCCAGCATTTCAGTGTAACTGAGGAACAGGCTTTCACAGAACAGCTGCGGCATCTGGTGAGACCCCACCCTTCCGTTCACCAACTGCCACCCGTGAAGACCTTAGCCAGCTCTTTTAAAGGAGATGTAGTCTTTTTTACACATTAGTCAATTTTCATGTTAAAAAAATGAAGCTAAATAAAGTACATTTAAAAATAAATGATATTGAGGGTGGCACAGCATACAACTAGCAGAGCAGCTGTCCCAGCTCCAGGGAGTTGTGACCTCTGGTCCATGTGGAGTCTGCCTGCTCTCTGTCTAATTTCATATTACTTATTTATCGAGATACAGAGTGGAATACGCCCTTCCAGCCCTTTGAGCCATGCTGCCCAGCAATTCCCCAATTGAATCCTAGCCTAATTATGGGAAAATTTACAATGACTTTACAATGGAAATTTGCAACCTTATCTACTTGTGACGCCACTTTTAGGGAGTACAGATACATAATTCTCTAAAAGTGGCGTCACAAGTAGATAGGGTTGTAAAGAGAGCTTTTGGTACATTGGCCTTTATAAGTCAAAGTATTGAGTATAAGAGTTGGAATGTTATGGTGAGGTTGTATAAGTCATTGGTGAGGCCGAATTTGGAGTATTGTGTGCAGTGTTGGTCACCTAATTACAGGAAGGATATTAATAAGGTTGAAGGAGTGCAGAGAAGGTTTACAAGGATGTTGCCGGGACTTGAGAAACTGAGTTACAGAGAAAGGTTGAATAGGTTAGGACTTTATTCCCTGGAGCGAGGGAGAATGAGGGGTGATTTGATAGAGGTATATAAAATTCTGATGGGTATAGATAGAGTGAATGCAAGCAGGCTTTTTCCACTGAGGCCAGGGGAGAAAAAAACAGAGGACATGGGTTAAGGGTGAAGGGGGAAAAGTTTAAAGGGAACATTTGGGGGGGGCTTCTTCACACAGAGAGTGGTGGGAGTGTGGAATGAGCTGCCAGATGAAGTGGTGAATGCGGGCTCACTTTTGACATTTAAGAAAAACTTGGACAGGTACATGGATGAGAGGGGTTTGGAGGGATTTGGCCCAGCTGTTCCTGAATCATTGAGTGTGTGCCTTCAGGCTCCTGTACCTCCTCCCTGATGGCAGAGGGGAAGAAGCTGTTCCTGAATCATTGAGTGTGTGTCTTCAGGCTCCTGTACCTCCTACCTGATGGCAGAGGGGAAGAAGCTGTTCCTGAATCGCTGAGTGTGTGTCTTCAGGCTCCTGTACCTCCTCCCTGATGGCAGAGGGGAAGAAGCTGTTCCTGAATCGTTGAGTGTGTGCCTTCAGGCTCCTGTACCTCCTCCCTGATGCCAGAGGGGAAGAAGCTGTTCCTGAATCGTTGAGTGTGTGTCTTCAGGCTCCTGTACCTCCTCCCTGATGCCAGAGGGGAAGAAGCCGTTCCTGAATCGTTGAGTGTGTGTCTTCAGACTCCTGTACCTCCTCCCTGATGGCAGAGGGGAAGAAGCTGTTCCTGAATCATTGAGTGTGTGCCTTCAGGCTCCTGTACCTCCTCCCTGATGGCAGAGGGGAAGAAGCTGTTCTTGAATCATTGAGTGTGTGCCTTCAGGCTCCTGTACCTCCTCCCCAATGGTAGCAATGAGAAGAGGGCAGGTCCTGGGTGATGGGGGTCCTTAATGATGGATACTGCCTTTCTGAGGCGTCACTTCTTGAAGATGACCTGGATACTACAGAGGCTAGTGCTTATGATGGAGCTGACTAATTTTACAACTTTCTGCAGCTTACTTTGATCCTGTGCGGTAGCCCCCCCCCCCCGCCCCCCCACATATCAGACGGTGATGCAGCCAGTTCAAATGCTCCCTGTGGTACATCTGTAGGAATTTCTGAGTGTTTTTGGTGGCATACCACCAAATCTCCTCAAAGTCCTCACAATAGCGACAGCCTGGAGTATGCTCAGTTTCTATCTCTGATTTCAATATTCAAAGGGCCACTTAACTGAAGATATAACTAGTTTATGCAGCTTTCAGACCATAGACTCCATCTGGATCCCTTTGGGACCTTTAACGAATGCTGTTGCACAAACCACATCAATTTGCGATGGTAATCCGACATGCATCTTGAGTAACAAATGGATTGTAATTAAGAATTTCTCCTGCAAAGAATTTTTGGCTATATTTTAACCCCGCACATTTTTTTGATAATTGCGGGCAATTTCCTTTACATAACCTGCTCTTTTAAACATCAAGTGTGGGTAATGGTCTCTGACGATCTGGCCCATTTTGCTCAACGTTATTACAAGGATCTGCTAATTCCAAGCAATGTCTTTTCTGGATGTGGAACCAATTCAATATAAAAGCAAGGATGTAATATTGAGACTTTATAAAGCACTGCTGAAGCACTTGGAGTATAGTGAGCAGTTTAGAGCCCCTGACCGCAGAAAGGGTGCACTGAAACCGGAGAGGGTTCAAAGAACACAGACAGCAATCCAAAGTTTAGTACCCTAGTGGTTCTGCTTTTCACCTTACTGCCCAACTTCCTATATTCTGTCCTTTTTGCAATTTATGTCATTGGTACCAAAATGTACCACAACTTCTGGCTGTTCACCCTTCCCTTTTAGAATGCCGTGGATCTGAACCAAGACATCTGTGACCCTGGCACCTGAGTGGTAAAATGCCATCTGGGTGTCACTTTCACATCCACACCATCTGCTTTCTCTTCCTCTAATAAAGGAATTCCTATCACTACTGCATTCCTCTTCTCACCCCCTCACCTTCTGAGCTGGACCACTAGACAGTGCCAGAGACTTGTAGCTGTGGCTTCCCCCAGTAGATCATCCCTCCAAACAGTACACTGAGCAGTATACTTATTTTTTGAGGGGAACTGCCATAGAGGTATTCTGCTCTGCCTGCCTGTGCCCTTTACCTCTCAGTTGACAATGTCTGTTGTGAAGCTCCTGATGTCTTTAAGGGCTTATTTCTGGTGGTATTAACTTATTACCAGTACTTCCGGTAGAAGTGGTAGAAGCAGGTTCGATTTTGTCATTTAAAGTAAAATTGGATGGGTATATGGACAGGAAAGGAATGGTGGGTTATGGACTGAGTGCAGGTAGGTGGGACTAGGTGAGAGTAAGCGTTCGAGAAGGGCCGAGGTGGCCTGATTCCGTGCTGTGATTGTTATATGGTTAAGATTCACAAAGTGATTCTGGGATTGAACGGTCTGTCATATGAGGAGCGTTTCATGGCTCTTGGTCTTCGAATTCAGAAGAATGAGGGGCGGCCTCATTGAAACCTTTTGGATGTTGAAAGGCTTTGGTAGAGTGGATGTGGAGAGGATGTTTCCTATGGTGGGGGAGTCTAAGACTAGAGGGCACAGCCTCAGAATAGAGGGGCATCCTTTTAGAACAGAGATGAGGAGGAATTTCTTTAGCCAGAGACTGGTGACTCTGTGGAATTCATTGCCACGGGCAGCCGTGGAGGCCAAGTCATTGGGTATATTTAAGGCAGCTTTAATAGATTCTGGGTTGGTCAGGGCAGGAAGGGTTACAGGGAGAAGGCAAGAGACTGGGGCTGAGAGGGAAAATGGATCAGCCATGATGAAATGGGGAGCAGACTCGATGGGCCAAATGGCCTAATTCTGCTCCTATATCTTATGGTCTCATAGTACCCAAGCACTGAACTCTATTCTCAGTAATAGGCAAAGCAGACAATTCCTTACTGCTATGGTCAGTGAGCCGTGCCTTCCAACAAATTTTCTCTGTAGTCGGTTGATGTTTCAACTGGCACACCTTCGGGATTGAACCGGAGCACCCAAACGGAAGCCAGGCGGTCACAGGGACAACGTGCAGGTTCAGCACAGACAGCAGTGGAGGTTGGAGGTTGGAGGTTGGGTGGCTGCAGAGCTCAGATGGGTGCCCTACCTGCAAGCGGGCCTCGACAGAGTGGACGTGGAGAGGGCGTTTCCAATAGTGGGGGAGCCTCGGACCAAAGGGCACAGCCTTAGAGTACAAGGACAGAGATGAGGAGGCATTTTGTCAGCCAGAGGTGGTGAATTTATGGAATTCATAGCCAAAGGCAGCTGTGGAGGCCAAATCGTCGGTTGTATTTGTTGATTGGCTCTTTGTTAGTAAGGATGTCAAATGTTACAGCGAGAAGGGAGGAGAATGGGCTTGTAAGAGTTGTATTAAAAAATTCAGCCATGTTTGAATGATGGAGCAATCTAGATGGGCCAAATGGTCCAATTCTACTCCTGTGTCCAACTCTATGATCAACGGGCCAATGATTGCACCCCAATTTCCCTGGTAAGTCGTATTTATTATTTCCAGTAAACATCACTCTGACCACTGCCTGCTCTGACAGGGGGTGAAGGGGGGTGGGGGGTGGGAGATTCTTGGTCATTACACTCAGTGATTGGCAGAGCTGGTATCCAGAGTAGCCACAGCCACGGGACAGCCTAAGGAGCAGCTGGGACACTTTTTGACATACTAAAGTTGATAAATAGCTGGGGGTGGGTCACACAGAGCTGGCGTTTCACAGCGACAGAGACGCAGGTTCAATCCTGCCCTCGGGCACTGTCTGGGCGTGCAGTTTGATCATCCTCCCTGCCTGGGTTTCCTCTGGGTGCTCCAGTTTCCAGCCACATGCTGTTGGGAGGGATGACTGGCCATTGTAAGTTGTCCCTGGTGTCTAGGTGGGTGATGGACTCTGGGGCAAGTTCATGGGAGTGCAGGGAGAATAACAAGTACCTGGGGGTGCACCCGGATGACAGACTTCAGCAGAGCACTAACCCGGAGGCTGTGTACAAGAAGGGCCAGAGTCTCCTCTGCTTCCTGAGGGGACTGAGGTCCTTTGGAGTGTGCAGGCCTCTCCTTCACATGTTCTACCAGCCTGTTGTCACCAGTACAATCTTCTATGCAGTGGTGTGCTGGGACAATGGCATCAATATGGGTGATGCAACAGGCTCAATAAACTGATTAGAAAGGCTGGCTCTGTTACAGGAGTCAAACTGGACACACTGGAGGCTGTGGTAGAACAAAGGACCCTCCGGAAAACCCTGGCAATTCTGGACAATGTTTCTCACCCTCTGCACGTCACCCTGGCTGAACAGAGGAGCATTTTCAGTAACAGACTAAGACAACTGCGCTGCTCCAAAGAGTGCTAAATGAGGTCATTATTACCCACAGTCATCAGGCTCTGTAATGAGTCAACCTATAGCCGGGGAAGTGATCTTGTAATCTTTGGCTTGTAAATCTCGTACGTCTTATTTTTAAGGTAACTTGCTTTTATTCTTTCTTACTTCTCTTCTAATATTTGTATATTTGTGCACTTGTCACTGTAATTTTTTTGATCAATAAGGTATCTATCTATTTATCTAAAACTGATGCTAGTGTAGGATTAGTGTAAATCAGAGTGGACCTGGTAGGCCAAAGTTTCCATGTTGTATCTCTCTTTGACCGTCTGATCTCCATGCAATACTGTCAGAATTTCCAAATGGCTTTAGTGGGCTCAATATCACCTATAGCCTGTGGTGGTCAGTCTAATGCCTCGATGACAACTGCTACTATCCTTCACTTGTTGCACAGCATTCAGTTAGAAAAGGGTCCATGGACTGCAGGCAGTGGAATCTGGAGCAAAATAAAAGAACACTGAAGGGACTCAGAAGGCCCAGCAGCGTTAGGGTGTGCGGGGAAGTGGACACTTGCAGCTTTGAAGCCAGTCCAGGTGATGGAGGAAGGGTCTCATCCTGAAATGTCAGAAACACAACGTTCTGGAAATCTTGAGCAACGCACACAAATTGCTGGAGGAACTCAGCAGGCCGGGCAGCGACCGTGTGGCAAAATGGGCACTTGACGCTTTGGGTCACGCTGACATGGAACCAGTCCAGGTAACGGACGAGGGCCTCAACACGAAAGGTCAGACAGGCCCAGCAGCTTCAGCAACACACGCCAAATGCTGGAGGAACTCGGCAGCTCAGGCAGAATCTACAGAGGGGAGAATAAGCAATTGGTATTCTGGGCCGAGGCCTGATGAAGGGTCTCGACCCGAAACATTGACTGTACATTTCCCCCCACAGATGCTGGAGTTCCTCCAGCAGTTAGTTATTTGATTGAAAGGAAAAGCTGAGAGAGAGTCCCTGGAAAACAGTTCTGTTTATATAGTAAGTGCTGCACTTTCCATCTGGAGATAGCAGATATAGGTTGTTAAAGACACGGTAGTATGTTGGTTATGTTACTAGGCTCATACCTAAAGGCATAAATAGTGATCTGATATGCGAGTTCGAATCCTAAGAATGTAGTTGGGAAACTTTAACTCAAATAATTGAACTCTACAACGTGAAGCTAGTGTCAACAGTACTGGCTATAAACGTTGAGAGGTTAGGTCCTGTATTAATAATGAAGCACGTATACTGGTGTTCAAGCGAGATGAAGACAAGTCTGCTTCTTCATTGCCCTTGCTGTTGCAAACTTTCTTAAAAGGGAAATGCACTGTGTTCTTAAAGTGGAAAGAATCAGCGTAAAGAACAAACGTACACTGTGAAACCGTTGCACGGTTTTTAAAATAGCGTACTTCAGGAAGACAAACACATTATTGATTCAACAATGTTCATGGGTCAGCGGAACTGGACCGGTGTTGTCCCCCAAACTGGGTTCATGACAATGTAGGCTCAATGGCCACTTTATTAGGCACACCGGTGCTCGTTAATGCAAAGGTATCATCAGCCAATCATGTAGCAGCAGCTCAATGCATAAAAGTGCTACAACGTGCGCTGGCAATGTCGGAACCCATGCGCGGAGGAAAGGCAGACTCCAATGCAGAGACGGTGACTAAAGTTTATTCTTAAGGATTCCAACAGAACAACACCGTGAGAAGAAACATTCTCAAAACTAGGACCCCGCAAGTAGCACTAATCAGACGTCTGCTTAAGTAATACAAGTAACACAAAATCCCTGACCCATCAAAATAAACTTAACTAGTTTAATCAGAAAGCACCAGAAGACCACATTACAAAGTACAAGTCGCTAGAGAAAAACAGAAGGACCTCTAAGAGTCTAACGTCTCTCGTTAAACAGCAATTAACCAATTCAGGTCCTCTAAAAACCTCAGAGCCCAAATGCCCGCACAAACCTGAAGAGCTCATTGCTTAAGAGCATGCAGATGAGGTCAAGAGGTTCAGTTGTAGTGCAAACCAAACACCAGAATGGGGAAGAAATGTGATCTGAGTGGCTTTGAACATGAAATAATCGATGGTGCCAGACTATGCGGATTGAGTATTGCAGAAACTGCTGATCTCCTGGGATTTTCACACAGAACAGTCTCTAGTGTTTACAGAGGATGGTGTGAAACAAAAAATATCCGGTGAGAGGCAGATCTGTGGGTGAAAATGCCTTGTTAATGAGAGAGGTCAGAGGAGAATGGCCAGACTGGTTCAAACTGACAGGAAGGTGACAGTAACTCAAATAACCACACGTTACAACAATGGTGTGCAGAAGAGCATCTCTAAATGCACGATACATCAGTACTTGAAGTTTACAGCAGCAAAAGACCACGAATGTACAGTACACTTAGCAGCCACTTTATTTGGTATAAGACATAGGTGTCAAACTCAAGGCCCACGGGCCATATCCGGCCCGGCGTACAATTATATCCGGCCCGCGAGATCATTTTAGATAGATCTATTATTTTAATTATTAATGGCCCGACGATATGAAGCCTATGATTGTAAGTTAATACCAATCATAAGAATAATGCTTGCTCAGCAGTCTTCTTCATAAGAAACGGAATTTGTGAAGTGAAACACTTTGTAGTTATAGCAGAGACTGAGACACATGAGAACAGGCTGAAAAAAAGGAGGCAATGAAAGCTGCGTTCGCACACGCCCGACTGATCCGGCCCGCATGAAGCTGCATTTTGCCCAATCCGGCCCGTGACCTAAAATGAGTTTGACACCCCTGGTATAGGAGGTCTACACGACAAGTCACCTCTCACCCAACTTCACTTCAAAGAAAAAAGGTTGCTCAAGCTCTCCTCATAGGACATGCTCTCTAATCCAGGCAGCATCCCAATAAATCTCCTCGGCACCCTCTCTAATCCAGGCAGCATCCCGATAAATCTCCTCGGCACCCTCTCTAATCCAGGCAGCATCCCGATAAATCTCCTCGGCACCCTCTCTAATCCAGGCAGCATCCCGATAAATCTCCTCGGCACCCTCTCCAATCCAGGCAGCATCCCGATAAATCTCCTCGGCACCCTCTCCAATCCAGGCAGCATCCCGATAAATCTCCTCAGCACCCTCTCTAAAGCTTTCACATCTTCCTATACTGAGGTGACCAGAATTGAACACAAGCATGGTCTAGTTAGAGTTTCATAGAGCTGCAACATTACCTCGTGGCTCTTGAACTGAATTCTCTAAATGATGAAGGCCAACACACCATTTGCCTTCTTCACCACCCTATCAGCTTGTGCAGCGACTTTGAGAGATCTATGGACCTGGACCCCAAGATTCCTCTGTTCCACCAGGCTCCTGAGAAAATCTTGCCACTAACCTTGGACTGAAATATGCCCTTTGTGTTTTACAGTCTCTGTTTTTGATTGTGGTGTTTTTTGCTGTTTGCGTGATTTTTTTTGCACTTGCATTTCGGTGTTTGATAGTCTTCTTTGGGACAGTTAGTTCATCGTTTTCCTTGGTTTTGTGATTATCCGTGAGGAAGACAAATTTCAGGCTTGCATACTGCATACGCAGTTTGATGATAAATGTACTTTGAATCTTTGTCCTCAAGTTCTACCTTCCAGAACGTATCACTTCAAATTTTTCCAGATTGAATTCTACCTGCTAGTTCTCAGTTCAGCTCCGCGTCCTGTCACTGCCTGTTGCTTCCACACTATCCACAACACTGTGTCATCGTAAAAATAATCCAATAAGTAGGTAAAAGAAAGCCTAACATAAGGAGAAAGAAGCAAGGGGGCCGCCTCTAGCTGTTGATTAGAGCAGTGGCTTGAGATTTTAATGAGCATCTCAACACGGTTTTCTCACCTTTGGCCTGGAAGGAGATGTCTTTACCCGAGGCAGTTGTACCTACCCAGGGAATTCCAG
This sequence comes from Hypanus sabinus, assembly GCF_030144855.1. Lineage (NCBI taxonomy): Eukaryota > Metazoa > Chordata > Chondrichthyes > Myliobatiformes > Dasyatidae > Hypanus > Hypanus sabinus. The sequence continues at coordinate 10,841,960 of NC_082734.1, forward strand.
TTGCTTGAGGAATGCAATTCAGAGCAGCGCTAACCACTCTTCAGTCCAGCAGCTCCAGCTCTCTGTGCCGAGAGTTGGGGTCGGAAGCGAGTTTGTCTGTGTGAGAGGCAGCCGCTCTATAAATAAGAGACAGTCCCGTCTGTAGTTCTTGGAATTTTTTTTTATACACTCTGCTTGATACAAATGTCCTTTGATGCTCTGAATCTCACCTCAGTTAAAAAAGCATAGAACACAGAAATCTACAGCATATCACAGGCCCTTCGGCCCACAATGTTGTGCTGACCATGTAACCTACTCTAGAAACGGCCTAGAATTTCCCTACCGCACAGCAGTCTGTTTTCCTAAGCTCCATGTACCTATCTAAGAGTATCTGAAAAGATCCTACGATCATTACCAGCAGTATATTCCATGTACCCACTACTCTCTGTGTGAAAAACTTGTCCCACAACTCTATTTAGTGGAAGCTAGAGTCCTCTACTGCATTCTTTTAAACAAGCAGCTGTTAGCCAGATTTATGAAGTTTCACACCTGATTAGAAATGTAAGGTTTCATATTGAGTGTGTTGTGAAGTTTCAGAGAGACACTGAAGCTAATGGATACAGAAATGTTTTATTCAACAAAGTGAGGCACTCTTGCTGGAAGAGGCCTGTTTGTCACAATATTACATGACAGTTTATATGCTAAAGATCAAAGGTCAATTCTACAGTTACAATGTATCTACAATGCTTCCTTTGAATCGCATATAATTCTCACATCTCCATCCTCGCAGCCACACTCCAGACACCCAAAATGGATGTTAATCAGCTGTCTGGTTTTCAATTAACCGATGTCCACAGCTCCAGGGCTGCATTTTAAATTTAATCTACAATCCATGTTCAGGTCCAACGACTGGTTGCTGAAGTTCATATTTGCTATGTAAGGTGCCTAGCCCTTAACAGACCTGTCCTGGGACATTGATACTGGGTCAGAGGTTCACCTATTTGACCACAAAGGGGACCTGAAAGAAGAGCACTTTAACTGGAATGGCGCAACGGCAGCCAGCTTGTCACAGTGTAAATAGGTTCCTGCGATGGTCTCTGCTGCTTGGATCTCACTCCCAGTTTGCAAACGTGAGTCACCGCCAGATTGCATCAAAGATCCTGGGCCATCAAAGTGAAGCAGCAGGCGTCAGAGCTCACAGCCCTGTGAATGATTCCTTAAGCAACCGGATTTTTGGCTCGCTGCGGGGTTTGAGTGAGCAACTTCCCTCCCGGTTGACGGAGTCCGACACTGCTGTGGGTTCGTTTCCTCAAATAGCTGTTCGTGTCTGTTCTGCTTGTGCAAGGATTCCAAGAAAGCATCGGGGACGGTAGCTATGATACAGGCTTCAATGCCAGACGATTAAGAGCAAATCCTACCAAGGGCAGTGAGAGAATACAGATTTAATATATCAGGTCGAGAAATAAACACAGGAAAAGTCTAGAAACGTTTGTGGATAGAGCCTCGATCATCACAGGCAAACCCGCTCCCTTTCATGAGCACACTTACGAGGACCTCTGCCAGAAGAAAGCGTTATCCATCTTCAAGGTCTTCCATCATTCAGGCCATGCTCTCTTCTCAGTACCGCCGTGAGCCCTTTGGGCCTCTGTGGTCTGCTGCAGAACATCGATCTAGGCTTTTCGAGCACTTGTATTTGCTAACTGCTGTCTTAACTAGCCCTTTCGGTTTAATCTTGTCAAGCTAATTGTGACTGGCGCGTCTTTAACGCATTCCATGATTATTTAAAGGGGTCGCTCAGTTGTCCCTCTTGAGGCTCTGTTGGTATTCCTATGGTTACCCTCTTATTTCGTCCCTTCTGCCGTTCCTCGACTCCTGGGTTGGTTTGTCAGTTGAGTTGAGACAGTGCCCATGACCACTGTGACTGAGGAAGGGAGCTGTCCCTCCGTACTTGGTGCGAGTACACACAATGACACTACCACCCTCGGGGAGGAGGTACCGGAGCCGTCGATCCCACGCCACCGTATTCGGGGACAGTTATCATCTGTCAGCCATCAGGCTCCTGAACCAGCACGGATAACTTCGCACATCTCAACACAACTGACCCCCCAAACACAAGGAAATCCAGAGCAGAACGCACAAAATGCTGGAGGAAATCAACGGGTTAGGCAGCATCTACGGAAATGGATAAACAGTCAACGTTTTGGGCCAAGAATGCTTTATCAGGACTAACTCCCCAAGAGTTCCAAAACTTTTTTTTATACCATGTGCCCCATTAATGGATGCGTCCATGAACCACAGGCTGAGAAACCCGAGCTCTACACTTACTTTCTTTCTTTTTTTTTCAAATCTTTTTATTATTATTATTCAAAAATAACACCGGTACATCGAAGTAACAACACTTACAATGCCTCAAAAAAATTATCTTAAAGATTGAAAATTTTTTGTGAATTAAAAAAACCCCTACTAAGCAAGAAAAGTGAGAAAAAAGAAACCCATTGGGGGTACAACCCCGGAGCCATGCTGTTGTGGTGAACTACAGATACCTGTCTGGACATGCCCCCCTGCTGACGGCTCCTGTGGCTCCTCCCACAGACCGTGGCTCCTCCCACGGACCCCAGTATAAAGGCGATTGGAGGCACAGCCCCTTCCTCAGTCTCCAGGATGTCGTGTGATGGTCACTTGCTGCTTGTGCTCTCTTCCAGCCAATAAAAGCCTACCTTAACCCACATCTCAGAGTTATTGATGGTGCATCACATGCGTCATTCAGAAAGCTTCTAAAAATAAACATCAAACCGCCAACAAGGAAGAAAGATATATCAAAAAGAAATTTACACTTAGACCGTGGAGGAAATCTATCAGTTAACTGAAACGATAACGAGCAAGTAAGCCCCATCTCTTCTCAAAAGGTTCAAAGGTTCAACTTCTAATTTTCTCCAAGCTAAGACACAGCATCACTTGAGAGAACCATTGTGACAAAGAAAGTGCTGATATATCCTTCCATTTCAACAAGATGGCCCTCCTAGCTATCAATGTAACAAATGCAATGACATGTTGGTCAGACACAGAAGTACCGTGGACTTGCTTTGAAAGGGTCTATAACTCAAGTATTACTTATTTACTTATTTGTTGTCTGCACAATTGGTGTTCTTTTGCCCGGTGGTTGTTTGTCGATCTCTGGAATTTATAGTTTTACACAATATCGATTGTACTTCTTTGTTGTGTTTATTCCTCTCCACACCTTGTGGATCATCGGGTGGCAACCTTGCCGCTTCTTTCGCATTTTTGACTTTTTCTTTTAACGAGGCCGAGACCCTGGCTCGGTGAGTAGAAAGTGAGCAGGGTTCGACCCCAGGACCATTCGCTTTAAAGGCTGATGCGGATGCCCCTACGTCATCAGCCGGCACCGTCGCGTTTTCTAGTAAGTGCCTGGAAGAAAAGGAACCTCAGGATTGTAGAGGTAATGCCCTGGTTCACGTGGTCCGTACGTTTTCTCTGTTCTCAGTGTGAGCTGCCGGTTTGGGCTCCTGTTGAAGATAAGAGGGAGGAGAAATGGGTGCATCCAATGGGGAGGAGCGGATTCAGAAGAGGTTTCTCTGGTGAGGGACATCGAGGTTGGGCTTGGGGCTTTTGAGAGGGGAGAAGAGAGACGAGGTCGAAGGAATCCACCCGGAGTGGGGTCAGGAAACTGAGAGCTCCAACTTGTGCAAGCTAGACTGTTTCATTTTAAATGGGCCCTTTTCTTTTTTATTTGCTTTCTTTAACTAACCTTTTAGTCAAATTAAGAATTATAAAGGTAAATCATTTAATTGCATGTGGTGTACTGTCTGTTATTCCGTGGAACTGATTTGTAACAGGGTGACACATCATGCAGCATCCACGCAAATGGGGGATTTGGAGGGGCTTGCTTTCCAGGCGGGGCCAGAGATTGTCTTCCCGAGAGTTACGTGGTCAATGGAACCAAAGAGTTACATATACCTGCTTCGATAATAAACTTACTTTGACTTTGACCAGTGCCTGTGGAAGTAACTGCGAGGCTGAATCCTTGAAAGCACTCACAGGCCACACGACTCACTCGAGAACACCCTTTCTGAGACAATGAATCCTTTTTCATTGAGGCAGTTGGGAGAGGGCGGCAAATATGAATTGGGCCTGCGTTCCAAGACTGAACGAAGCAGGAGCTCCTGCTCAGCCCCTGTCCCCCTATCAGAAGTATGTTGCTCTGTGGGATCTTACTATGCACAAACACAGCAACTGTGTGAGAGACAATTAGGTCCTTCAAAACACTTCATCCTAGTAAGAAGGGCACTACTAATGCAAGCAGCCTCAAATAATCTCTGACAGGCAGGGCCAGCACCTGGCCTTCACATGTGCTACTAGGCCTGGTGGAACCATTTCAATTGAGAAGGGGAAAAGGCAGGTTACTGGTGCTTTAAAACCAGTCACTTTGGGCAGACGGGACTCATCAGCCGCGGTTGTCAGCTCATCTAGGAGAAGGAAAACTCTGGTCTCAAACCTTCGTGGCCTAGGGCCTATACCCACTCGTGGGAAAGGCTTTGGGAGTAAACCTGGAGGGAAAAATATGGAGCTGGAGTCGCTTTGGCAGTCCTATGTTAAGTTCAACGCTGACTGTCAAAACTGGTGCTAAACTGTCTCGGTCTCTGCTGTCCCTTTGAGTTCATCAGAGGTGTGGAGATGGGAGGTCTGGGACATGGGCAACAGCTTGCTCTTCACATTGTACTGCCCAGGCTTGCATATCTAGACAGCTAGGATGCATGGTCGACTCCAACGGATGGAGGCCTCAGACTCCAAATGCCTCAGAATGCAAGTTCAGTCGATTGATTCTTAAACGTCAGATTCTTTCATCCTGTTCTCTGTGATCCCTTGCCTGTGATGATAGGAATGGCCGCTCTGTGCATTTTTGGGTCTAGGATGGGGAGTAGGCCAGCGCACAAATTCCTTCCTCATTCTCTAATTTCTACGAACTATTTTCAGTCCCAGAAGACATTGTTTAAACTCCGGCACCGCTGCACTGTCCCTGTTCAGTCGTTACCCTTTTGCCCGTTGACACCAGGTTTGAGCAAAGCCTTGGGGTGGCACAGTCACGCAGCGGTTAGCACGAGGCCTTACACTGCAGACGAGCAGGGTTCAACTCCCGCCGGCGTCTGGGTTTCCTCCGGGTGCTCGGGTTTCTCCCACAGTCCAAAGGTACATGGGCTGGGCTGGTGAGTTGCAGGCATGCAATGTCGACACTGGAAGTGTGGCGGCACTTTCGGGCAGTCCCTGGCCATCCTCGAAATACCTTTGCCATTGATGCAAACAACTCATTGCTCTGTGTGTTTCGATCTACATGCGACAAATAAAGCTAATCTTCTGATTGAAAGATACCTCCTTGTGGTGAACTACATATACCTGTCTGGACATGCCCCTCAGCTGACTGCTCCTGTGGCTCCTCCCACAGACCCCGGTATAAAGGCGATTGAGGCCTGAGCCCGGCCCCTCAGTCTCCAGGATGTAGTATGGTGGTCAACCACTGCTTGTTCCTTCTTCCAGTCAATAAAAGCCGATATCTTGCCTTTACGTCTCAGAGTGAGTTATTGATGGTGCATCACTCCTGCTCCTGGAGAAGATGGACTAGCAGGAAAGGTGGCACCCTTCAGCGAGTTCACAACATTACTTTGTTTCTCCTTCATTCAAATATGATTCTGCTACGACTGGAGCCTGTGCTCTGCATTTTGATGGTGTGGTTTCAGGCCAAATGAGCAACTTGGTGCTTTGCTGTCTCCGGGGGCTGGGGGGGGGGTTCTGGTGAGTTTTCAAGCAAAGTGTGTGGCCTGCAGGCCAAGAAGCCTGGAGACTAGGTGTGAGTCCATGACTGACTTCACTTCTCACCGCTCTCGCTGATGAAAGCTTCAAGGAAGATCGAAATCAGCGAGGACAAGAGCGGAAGGTGAGTGGGTGTTCTGTATCGCTTGCCTGCAAGTGAGCGTTCTCTCTCCCTCTCCCTCTCTCTCTCTCATTTTGCTGGAGAAAGGTGCCTGCATTTGACCAGTATCTCTCTCTCTCCCTCTCTATCTCTCCCTCCCTCTCTCCTCTCTCTCTCCCTCTCTCTTTCCCCCTCTCTCTCCCTCTCTCTCATTTTGCTAGAGGAAGGTGCCTGCATGTGACCAGTATCTCCCTCTCTCCCCCTCTCTATTCCCCCTCTCTCTCTCCCCCTCTATCTCCCCCTCTATCTCCCCCTCTCTCCCTCTCTCTCCTCATCTGTCTTCCCCCTCTCTCAATCTCCCTCTCTCCCTCTCTCACTCTCCCCCTCTCTCTCCCCCCTCCCCCTCTCTCCCCTCTTTCTCTCTCTCTCTCTCTCTCCCCTCTTTCTCTCTCTCTCCCCCTCCCTCTATCTCCCCCTCACCCTCTCTCTCTCTCTCTCTCCCCCCCTCTCTCTTGCCCCTCTCCCCCCTCTCTCTCCCCCCTCCCTCTCTCTCCCACCCTCTCACTCATTGTTACCAGAGGATGGTGCTGGAGTCTTGTATCCTGGGTAAGGTTTAATCGATGTGGTTTGTGGATTGGAATCTGTAGTTCACGTAATGATGTTTTTCCAATTTTTGATTGCTTCTTTTTTGTTGTTATTTTGATCGGGGCGGACAGGCTCTGCGGCCTGCAGTTGGTGAACGATACAGCGCTAGATCGAACCGAACTGTGCCGAAACCAAACCTTCCTGGGCTGCTTGTAGCTTGATGTTTTATATTCTGTGTTTTTCACTAACTTTTTTTTTAATCATTTGCGAGATTTGTTCTTTTTCTGCGTGCTGGGGGTGGGGGTTGACATTTTCCTTTGAACGGGTTCCATGGTTTTCTTTGTTTCCTGCCTGTCTGCGAGGAGACAAATCTCAGGCTTGTGTAGTCCATACACACTGTGATAATAAATGTACTTTGAACTTTGAAAACTCAATCTAGTTTTAAGGTCCCCCTGTGGATGCACCTCTCCTCATCTCCCTAAACTCCTCCACCCCTGTAACCCACCCCCTCTGAGTCTGACTCTGCTGTCCTCCCATTCTAGCCTCTTACCACCCCCCCAGAATTAAACCAACCGCCCCTTCAAAACTCCTCTTCACAGTTCAATGGAACTGTGCCCTCACCTGCCCTCACATTTTCGCTCATGGCTCAGGGTCAAACCTTTTTGCCTGGTCGCACCTCTGTGAAGCAAAGTGGAAGGTCGTTGCTACAGAAATGAAGTTTTATTGGCACATTCCTGTTGCCGAGCCTCTTTGGACTAGAGACTAAGATGAGACAACACTTCAACTCTCCAACTCAGCTGAGAATCCAAGACACGGAATCAAGGTGGAGAATCTTGTAATGTCAAAATTTCCAATCTGCCAGCAGAAACTCAGTGGAATCTCTTTAAAAATGCTCACGAACATCTTCAGGCATGTTTATGCAGCAGGTTCTATCTTTGCCTGTCGGTCTGAGAAGGAGCTTGGTCTATTTTATTGAGTGGCTGGAGCTTTCTGTCTGATACGTGTTAAGTGTGATTTGTGCTGTGTGTGACTGTTGGTACTGCGTTTTGCATCTTGGTCCTGGAGTAAACCTGTCTCGTTTGACCATATTCATGTATGGTTGAATGACAATTAAACTTGAGTTGAATTGAATTGAATGTAGATCTTGGACCAATTATGACTTAATCTTTGTTTGTAACGAACATAGAACAAAATATTGCTGAACGGTGATGATTACAAACTGTTCAAATATCTGAATTTTAGTCATCTTGGGTCCTCAGACATCCATGGCCCTCCCACCTCACCTTCGCTGAACACCCCAACCCGCCTCTCCCCTCTGACACCACCACCTCTTTTCCCATTCCGATCCCAGATCCGTGCAGGGTCTTCACTATTCCGTCGAACCTTTCCGTCTTTGAGGCAGAATGTTCTATCCTCAGTGAGGCCCTCACCTTTGTCCCCCTGCACCCGCCAGAACACCGAGCTTTTCTGCAGTTGCCTCTGTCTCTGAGACCACTTCTTTGACAAGAAGAAGCTGATGGCCCCTTCTCCCAGATTCAACCCTCCTCCTCTTTTTGGACACTCCACTCTGGTTCTCTGACTGCTCTGGATTTTTCATTTCTGACCCCCCTCCTCCCCAACCGGGCATTTTCTTTCTTCCTTTCCCATCCTGATGAAAGGTCTCAGCCCGAAACGTCGACTGTTTACTCTTTTCCATAGATGCTGCCTGGCCTGCTGAGTTCCTCCACTGATCTGTGTGTGTTGTGCTTACTCATCTATAGACTATTTGAGCAAGAATTCCCCGGTGTCTTTTGAATAGGAAGGTAGATTATATCCAGATAAACTGTCCTCCTCTTGCCTCTCTCTTCAGTGCTGGTACGACCGTGCATCTGTGTCCTTTACCTGGATTTGCCTAATATTTTTTAAAGTTACCATTTCATAAGATCTTCTAAATCTGGTTTATCTCTCTTGCTGGGCCATTACGTTTCTGAACAAAGCAAACCTGTTCAGAAAAGAAATCTAACAATTCAATGCTCAACTTCTTAAAAGCAATTTACCTGTCCCTCTGACAATGAGACACTCCCTCAGTACTGTCCTGACAGTGTGACACTCCCTCAGTACTGTCCCACTGACAGTGAGACACTCCCTCAGTACTGTCCTTCTGACAGTGAGACACTCCCTCAGTACTGTCCCTCTGACAGTGAGACACTCCCTCAGTACTGTCCTTCTGACAGTGAGACACTCCCTCAGTACTGTCCCTCTGACGGTGAGGCACTCCCTCAGTACCATCCCTCTGACGGTGAGACACTCTCTCAGTACTGTCCCTCTGACAGTGAGACACTCCCTCAGTACTGTCCCTCTGACAGTGTGACACTCCCTCAGTACTGTCCCTCTGACGGTGAGACACTCCCTCAGTACCATCCCTCTGACGGTGAGACACTCTCTCAGTACTGTCCCTCTGACAGTGTGACACTCTCTCAGTACTGTCCTTCTGACGGTGTGACACTCCCTCAGTACTGTCCCTCTGACAGTGAGGCACTCCCTCAGTACTGTCCCTCTGACAGTGAGACACTCCCTCAGTACTGACCCTCTGACAGTGTGACATTCCCTCAGTACTGTCCCTCTGAGTGAGACACTCCCTCAGTACTGTCCCTCTGACGGTGTGACACTCCCTCAGTGCTGTCCCTCTGACAGTGAGACACTCCCTCAGTACTGTCCCTCGACACTCCCTCAGTACTGTCCCTCTGACAGTGCGACACTCCCTCGGTACTGTCCCTCTGACAGTGACACTCCCTCAGAACTGTCCCTCTGACGGTGTGACATTCCCTCAGTACTGTCCCTCTGATAGTGAGACAATCCCTCAGTACTGTCCCTCTGACAGTGTGACACTCCCTCAGTACTGTCCCTCTGACAGTGTGACACTCCCTCAGTACTGTCCCTCTGACAGTGAGACACTCCCTCAGTACTGTCCCTCTGAAAGTGAGACGCTCTCTCTACAGTAGTGTCCCTCTGACAGTGAGACACTCCCTCAGTACTGTCCCTCTGACAGTGAGACGCTCTCTCTACAGTAGTGTCCCTCTGACAGTGAGACACTCCCTCAGTACTGTCCCTCTGACAGTGAGACGCTCTCTCTACAGTACTGTCCCTCTGACAGTGAGACACTCCCTCAGTACTGTCCCTCTGACAGTGAGACACTCCCTCAGTACGTCCCTCTGACAGTGTGGCGTTCCCTCAGTACTGACCCTCTGACAGTGTGACACTCCCTCAGTACTGTCCCTCTGACAGTGAGACACTCCCTCAGTACTGTCCTTCTGACAGTGTGACACTCCCTCAGTACTGTCCTTCTGACAGTGTGGTACTCCCTCAGTACTGTCCTTCTGACGGTGTGACACTCCCTCAGTACTGTCCCTCTGACAGTGAGACACTCCCTCAGTACTGTCCCTCTGACAGTGAGACACTCCCTCATACTGTCCCTCTGACAGTGTGACACTCCCTCAGTACTGTCCCTCTGACAGTGAGACACTCCCTCAGTACTGTCCCTCTGACAGTGTGGCACTCCCTCAGTACTGTCCCTCTGACGGTGTGACACTCCCTGTTATGGTCTGGTCCCTGAAATCCGCGTTCTGGTTCACGTTCCGGTCTGTGGACTCCAGACTCCGGATCTTTCGGCTGTCCCTTGCTTCATTTGGGCTTAATCACAGGCATCTGATTTTCGTCTGAAAGCCGGGAATGTGAGTGGCCCTGGGTTTGAGTGTAGGTGTGGATTTCCTTGTCTCTATCCTGTCCTTGCCTCTGTGGGGTAAGTCAGGCTGTGTTTGTTGATGCCCTGAGGCTGGACTGTTCCCTTCCCTCCCCTTCTTTCTGTAACCTCTGTTTGAAGCCTTGCCCTGCAACCCTGACTGTTTTGCTGTCGAGTTCAGTTGCCGGAGTGAGACCGGAGCCTTGCCACGCCAACAGAAGGAACTGTCTATTGTTGAGCTTGGAACTGTCTCTTTGTGTCCCTGTGTTTAGTATCCGTGTATGAGTCCTGGCCCAAGGAGGGGTCCTGACTCTCTGTAAAGCCCCGGCCCTACGTCCTGACCCCAAGGAGGGTTTCTGACTCTGTGTAAGGCCCTGGCCCCATGTCCTGTCCCCAAGGAGGGTTTCTGACTCTGTGTTCTGAGTTCCTGTGGTTGTCCAAGGCTCTGTGGAGGTTTCCAGTCCGTGTCCAAGTTGTAGCCCAGGCCCTGAGTCCTGATCTTGTCCAGGGCCAGTGTCCGTGTCCAGCTACGCCTCTTGTTGCTTCTGCTTTACTCTCCCCCGACCGACCAAGTCTGAGCTTCATGTTCTCGTCCAGTCCTGTGGTCCCGCATCCTGCCCTCACGTCCAGTCCTCACTTGGATCTGGAGTCCGAGCCCGAGTCAAGTCCCAGGTCCCGGGTCCCTGTCCAGTCTCTGGCTCCGAGTCCTTGTCCAGGTTCCTAGTTCCCAGTTTCTAGTTCCTTGTCCAGGTTCCACTTTCCCTAGTACTTCAGTGTCTATGTCTTGCATTTGGGTGTGTTCCCAACACCCACTATATGACATTCCCTCAGTCCCGTCCCTTTAAGATCTTGTTTAGAATTCATCTCATGGTGCCCAGTTCCGCATCAGCTGTCTTATGGTCCCATGCCTCAGTAAACTTGCCTCAGGGTTCCCCATCCAGAATTCATTGATTTCCATCTGAATCTGGGAGGGTGAGGCTGAGTGTGAGGGAGCAGGAGAGACAGAAGGAACGGGAGCTGGAAAGGGAGAGAGAGTTGGAGAGGTAGAGGAAGATGGAGAGGGGAAGGGAGAGGCAGAGCTATGTAATGGTTGCTGTTGATGACCTGTTATTAGATTTGAAATATTAATGTTGTTTCTCTCCCTCACTTCAAGTGCTGGATTCAATTAGAACAAACTCATCAGTTCTATATCATTGCTTCTTATCTCTCTGTGTGCACTCTGCAATTGCTTTCTGAATACTTTGCTATTTACCCACATCAAAGGGGAATACACAGTAGCCAATTAACCTCTGTGACGTTAACTTGGACAACTTGAACAAACCCCCATGGTTATGGGAGTGTACAAACTCCAGACAGACAGTGCTGGAGGTCAGTATTGATCCTCAGTCCTTGCAGTTACAAACCTGCCTACTTTGACAGCTATCCCCAGTATTTCATCCTTTTATCTCAGATTTCTGGTTACTGCAGGTTTTTGCTTTCTTTTGAACTTGTTAAGGAAACATTTCCTTTTGTTTCTGCGTTGCTAATGACCGCAGATTTGCTCCCTCTGTGTACAGATTCAATAACTCCGGAGAGAAATGCCTTCATTATTTTCATCTGTCCTTTTGGAATATTTTACCAATCTCTCTTTGCTGCATCCGCTGAATACAGGCAATATTTGCGTATTCCTCGGCTCCGTGCACATGCTTCGATTTGTCTTTTTTCAGTTGTATGATGAGGATTCATTCAGGTGCAACGACCAGGCCCAATATGTGAGAGGAAGCGAAAGTGACGGCAGACAAATTCGAATGATTAGTCACTGACACATCGTGGGCTGAGTAACAACTCTGAGCTAGTTTTCCTAATTATGGAATGACACTGAATCTCCGCTCAGTGGCCACTTTATTGGGCACACCTGTACACCTGCTCATTAATCAGCCAATCACGTGGCAGCAACTCAGTGCATAAAAGCACGCAGACCTGGTCAAGAGGTTCAGTTGTTGCTCAGATCAAGCGTCAGAATGGGGAAGAAATGCGATCGAAGTGACTTTGACTGTGGAATGATTGTCGGTGCCAGACGGGATGGTTTAGGTATCTCAGAAACCGCTGATCACCAGGGATTTTCACGCACAACAGTCACTAGAGTTTACAGGGAATGGTGTGGAAAAACAAAAAAAAAACACCCAGTGAGCAGGATTTCTGAGGGTGTAAACACTTTGTTTATGAGAAAGCTCGGAGGAGAACGGCCAGACTGGTTCAAGCTGAACAACTGCCTGCTAACATGCCTCATTTCACCCTAACACCCCATTTTCATGGAGACACAAGAACGTTCTGATGCTGGAAGCTGAAGAGTGGAAAAAACGAGTTGCTGGAGGATCGAAGCATCTGTGTGGAGAGAATTGGGTAAATGAAGATTCAGGTCAGGTGTACAGATGGACTAAACTGAAGGGTCTTGATCCAAAATATTGACTGTCCACGTCCTTCTACAGATGCTGCCTGGCTGCAGAGTTCCTTCAGCAGCTCATTTTTCATCCCTGTTTCATATCCCCCTTCCCCACTTCCTCTTCGATGTGTCTCTGTCCTGTGGTGCAACCACACTCACAAGCAGCAAGTTCCACTGCCTCCCCAATCGCTGTGACAATCTTCAAAAAGTACGCCTCCGATTGGCTCTTTGACAGAAAGGAACTCTTGTCTGTTTGCCTAAAACATTCAAAAACTTCTACAGATGTGCTGTGGAGAGCATTCTGACAGGCTGCATCACTGTCTGGTATGGGGGGTGGGGAGGGCTACTGCACAGGGTCGAAAGAAGCTACAGAGGGTTGTAAAATGAATCAGCTAAATCATGGGTACTAGCCTCCATTGTATCCAAGATACTTTCGACGAGCGGTGCCTTAGAAAGGCAGCGTCCATTATTAAGGATCCCCATCACCTCATGACACTCTTCTCATTGTTACCATCAGGAAGGAGGTACAGGAACCTGAAGACACACGCTCAGTGATTCAGGAACAGCTTCTTCCCCTCTGCTGCCCGATTCCTAAATGGACATTGAACCCACGGACACTACCTCACTTGTTTTAAAAGTTACTTCTGCTTTTGCACTACTATTTTTAATTCAACTATTTAATATACCTACAGACATTTACCATAGTTATTCCTTTTTCAATATTTATCCTGTATTGCACTGTACTGATGCCACTAAGTTATCAAATTTGACAACATATGCCGGTGATATTAAACCTGATTCTGATTATAAACTGGCGTAATTCCCGTAAACCCAATGTCCCCTTTCTAATTTGCTTCTGTGGCTCTTTGCAAGATAAAAACGAGAGCTGACTGTGATATTAACCTTTGTCTTGCTTTGAAAAACACCCATTTAACCACCGAGATTGAAATAAAAGGCTACAAAGGCCACACTTTTTATGCCATTTCCTAGATCCTCTCTCTCTGCTCAACCACAAAGGAAATTTGGTTTTAATTTTCAGCTGGAAGTGGTATATCCACTTTTATCTGAGTAGCCAATGTTTACAGAGGAGCCCTAGACTCATACAGTCATAGAGCATCACAGCACCAAAACAGGCCCTTCAGCCCTTCAGCTCATGCTGGCCCCATTTCCATCCACCTGCACTTGGACATTAGCCCTCCACACCTTTCTGATCTGTACATCTTCTACACTTCTCTTAATTGTTACAGTCAGACCTGCTTCTGCCAGTTCTGCTTGCAGCTTGTTCCACACTAGCACCGTGCAGTGAGTGACGCAGATCTCCCTCAGATTCCTCTTAAATATTCCGAGTTCTAGTTTCACCCAGCCTCAGGGGGAGATGCCTGAATGCATTCACCCTGTTTGTCCCCCTCAGAAGTTTCTGTTCTTCTTTAAGAACTCCCCTCATTCTCATGCACTCCAGGGAATAAAGTCCCAGCCTATTCAACCTATGCCTGTAACTCAGGATTCATGTACCAGCAACATCCTTGTAAATATTCTCTGCACTCTTTCAAGCTTATTGATAAGACATTTCCTTCCGCTTCCTCTCTTCTTCAATTTCCCATTCTGGCCTCTACTTTTTCTCATCTGCTTATCATCTCCCCCGATGCCCCTCCTCCTTCCCTTTCTCCCATGGTCCACTCTCCTCCCCCCTCCGATTCTGTCCTCTCCAGCCTTTTACCATCTCACCCACCTGGGTTCCCCCATCACATTCTAGTTCTCCTCCTTCCCCTCGCCACCTTCTCCCCTTCCTGTCCAGCCCTGAAGAAGAGCCTCAGCCCAAAATGTCGACTGTTTGTTTGTTTCCAAAGATGCTGCCTGCCCTGCTGAGTTCCTCCAGCATTTTATGTGCGTTGCTCTGGATTTCCAGCTTCGGCCGAATTTCCTGTAGGTAGGTGACCAGAACTAAATTTGGCCTCACCAACATCTTATCCAGCTTCAATATACCATCCCAGCTCTTGTAATCAATGGCCTGATTTATGAAGGTCAATCTGCCAGAAGCTCTCTTTACAACCCTATCTACCTGTGATGCCACTTTGCAGGAATTGTTCCCAAGTCCCTTTGCTCTGCCATTCACCCTAATTGCCTTAACTCCTTGCCCGCCTATTGCCTCCCTCTGGTGCTCCTCCCCCCTTTTTCTTTGTTCCATGGCCTTCTGTTCCCTTCATCCCTCTCCCTCACAGTTTCACCTCTCACCTGGCATTTCTCTCTCCCCTCCCCTACCTTTCAAATCCACTCCTCAACCTTTTACCTCCAGTTCTGTCGAAAGGCTTTGGCCTGAAACGTTGACTGTACTTTTCTCCCTATAGATGCTGCCTGACCTGCTGAGTTCCTCCAGCACTTTGTGTGTGTTGCTTGGATTTCCAGCATCTGCAGATTTTCTCTTGTTTGTGACCTTATAGCCTTGTCATTCACTTTGTAAGTCATACCTCAGTTTTTCTTCCCAAAGTGCAACACCTCACTCTTGTCTGCATTAAAGTCCTGTCCTGTACAATTTAAAGCTTTCTTACTCATTCCCTGAGCACAAGCACATTACACACTCACGCAGACCATTTTGTTATTCAGCAATAGTTTCCTCAGCAGGGTGAGCAGTTTGACGTTCGTGTGTGTCGGCATCTCTGACGATTTATCCTGGGACCAACATAATGATGCAAGTACAAAGAAGTACAAAGCATGAGGAGTTTGAAGAGATATGGGAGTCACCAAAGATTCTTGTAAGTTTCCACGTGTGTTCAGTGAAGAGCATTCCGAGCGGTCGCACCACCGTCTGGTGTGGAGGGGCCACCGCACTGGATCGGAAAAAGCTGCAGAAAGTTGCAAAATCAGTCAGTTCCATCACGGGCACCAGCTTCCCCAGCATCGAGATCTTCAAAAGGCCATGCCTCAGTAAGGGGACATGCATAATGAAGGACCCTCATCACCCAGGAAATGCCCACGTCTCATTGCTGCCGTCAGGAAGGAGATACCAGGAGCCTGAAGGCAGGCACTGAACACCCGGAACATCTTCTTCCCGTCAGATTGCTGAATGGACAATGAGCACTGCCTTTGCTCCCTTTCACACGACTCATTTAATTTATATATTATACATATCTATCTAGTATATGTCTGTTTGCTACTTATAGTTTTTTATGTATTGCACTGTTCCTCCGCCACACAACGAGACATTTCATGACATATGCCAGTGATGTGAAACCTTATTCCTATTCCTACCATAACCGTTTAAGATAAATCCAACCCACAAAGCTTGGTCTGTTACTGAACAGAACAGTCCAGGAACTGTTGTAGAGGCAGTACGGTGAACACAATCCCTCAGATGATGCCAGAATCTCGCGAGAAACGCAGCTTCCTGACGGGACAGGGGTATAAACGACAGGACAGGGTGAAGGCAGCAAGACAGGAAACTCTGGAAGAGCTTTAATGAACCTTTGCCTATCCTCCTGTCTGATAGAAGGGGGGTTATTTAAGGTGATTGGAGGAGATGTCAGAGGTACCGAGGTTGGTGGGTGGGCAAACTGCGCTCTTGGGGTGGTGCTTGAGGCAGGTACATTAGAGACGTTTAAGAAACTCTTGGATGGCGCATGGATGAGAGGGAAAAAATAGGCTGCAAGGGCTTCTATGTTTTTATCATTCGTTCTACGGGGTTTTTGTTTTGCAGCTGTCTGTGAAGAGTAAAATGTTAGGCTGTATACTGTGTACATTCTCTGATATTAAAATGAACCTTCGAACAAGGGCCGTGTGGGAGGGAAGCATTAGTTTGATCTCAGAGTAGGTCAAAAGCTTGGGACAACCTCCTGGGTCGAAGGCCGGTACTTCATTGTAACGTTCTAAGTTCTGTGTTACCTTGTCACCACCTGTTGGACAAGCATTCCTTGCACACCAGACTGCGTTCCAATGATGGGGCAAGTGAAGTTGTTCCCTTTGGTTCAAGAGCCCGATTCTTGAGGGGTAATACATTAAGTTATTAGTTTCCTGAATTTGGTGGTGTGAGAACGAGTTACAGTCTTGAACCAAAGCTGATAAATTCACTCAACTTCACCTGTCCCAACATTGAAATGTTCCCACAGCTAATAGACTCACTTTCAAGGAATCTTCATCTCATGTCCTCAATATGTATTGCTTGTCTGTCTGTCTATCTATCTATCTATCTATCTATCTCTGTATTTATTTTTTCTTTTTGTATTTGTGGTTCTTTTGCCTTTTGCACACTGACAACACCCAAGCTGGTGTGATCTTTCATTTATTATATAATAGTTATTATTCTATTATGGATTTATTGACTGTGCCCACAAGAAAATTAATCTCAGGGTTGTATAATGAGGACATGTATGTACCTTGATAATATATTTACTTCGAACTTCGCAATTAAATTGGGATTACTGAGCCTCTGATCAACTTAGTTCCAGCCCTGTAGTCACCGGAACTTCTCTAGGCCGTTGGATCTGGTGATATTGATCCAGAGGTTCTTTGGAAGGCTAGAATGAAACATAAAACGTAGTGGTTATTGCCATTTCATTAAGTGTTATAAGAACAAAGAAAAAAAAGGTCACTGTTATCTCATACTCAGGCCTAGGGTAAAAGCCCACTCCATTGATAAGAAGTAACTGTTGAAATCACAGAAGATTCAAAGATTCGGAATACATTTATTATCAAAGTACATATGCAGTATGCAGCCCTGAGATTCTTCTTCCCACAGACAGTCACAAAACAAAGAAAACCATGGAACCCATTTAAAGAAAACCATCACAGCCCCCCACCCCATGTGCAGGGTAGATGGTACCGAACCCACAATTGTCTTCCACACTTGTTTCGATTATTTCAGTCTTCTGAGTGAGACTGTCAAGAAATGAAGACCGTGCCCCGCCTCCAGGCCGCACACTATGCTTGAACTCCCTCGGAGACAGCAAATCGCCAAGTCGCACGATGAACCCGAAAGCACGCCGCCAAAATGCAGATCGCAGGCCCCAACAGAACCCCGCTTGAAAGAAAAAGAAGATGTGAAAGAAGTGGTTCCATGAACCGCCCAGAGGACATTACCCGTGGTTGTGTTGCTTGCCAGCACCATCTTCCACATTCAAATGGTGTGACACGTGCTGCAGAAAAACTGAGAAACTTCTAGAAAATACAAAAGCAGATATACTACAATTGCTAGAAAACTTGCTGAACAGTTACACATACAGTATAGAGATGATTATTTAAAAATATAAGCGAGCATAGGAACATTAAGCAAAAAGAAATATACCAATTCTACACCCTAATCCAACAAGTTAATGGCACTTATCAGTGGTGAAGTTCAGTATGGTTTTCCATGTGATAGTACAGCCTTTGGTTAACTCAGGAAAAGTGCGTCTGAAGATTGAGACTTCAGACCTGACACAATATTCATGGCTTAACAGACAGCATTATCCCCGTTCTTCTGTATGTTTCCTAAGTCTGGGCTCCCTACAGTGGGCACTGCAAGGCTCTTAAAAGATACCACCAATGACTTCTCAGCTAAGTTCTCCAAATTTATTGGAAAGATGATGAAACTAATGTTTATACTATCGTCATCCAGGACGTGCTCTCTGCACACTATCGCCATTGGGTGGGTGGTACGGGAGCCTTCGGTCCCACACCACCAGGCCCAGGAACATCAGGCCCCTGAACCAATATGAATAACATCACTCACCTCAAAGCTGAACTGACTCCAGAACCGATGGACTCGCGTACAAGGACCAAGGGGTCTGTGGACCCCAGAATGGGAGTCCCTGCTCTAGACTCACCTTCAAAAACTCGACACTTCATGTTCTCAGTATTATTTATTTACTTTTATTTTGGCATAGTTTGTCTTTATTTGCACATTGGCTGTTTGTCAGTTTTTATTTATCTACAGTTTTTTTTATAAATTCTATTTGTATTTCTTAATTTTCCTGTAAACACCAGCAAGAAAATGAATCTCAGGGCAGTATATGGTGGTGTATGCATACTTTGATAATAAATCTGAACTTTTTTGAAGCCAGCAGCTCCAGCACTGAGGCCCTGATTAAATGCAGTCATTGGCGAGGCATGCAATTTGTTTCCCTGATACCTTAACAGACTTTCTATACCAGATGTCGTCCTGAGGTTTTAAGGCACTGGTCAGTCACATCTGGAATACTGTGAGCTATTTTGAGTCCCCTTTCTAAGGAAAGTTTTTGCTGATCCTGGAGGGGGTCCAAAAGGACTTTGCATGAATGATCATGGGGATGAAAGGTTTAATGTGCGTATGAGAAATGTTTCTTGTCTCTGGGTCTATACTCAACGGAGTTCAGAAGGATCTCATTGAAACCTACTAGATACTGAAGGACATACTGAATGCAGAGAGGACATTTCCACTGGTAGGCACAGCTTCAAGGTAAAAAGACATTGTTTTGGAACTGAGATGACTATGTACTACTTCAGCCAGAGGGTGTTGAATCTGTGGAATTCATTGCCATGGAGGACTGTGTCATTGGGTGCGTTTAAAGTGGAGATTGATAGGTCCTTGATTGGTAAGGGGATAATGGTTACAACTAGAAGGTGGGAGGATTGGTTGAAAGAAATCATCTCTGATTGAATGGTGGAGACTCAATGGGCCTAGATGGCTTAATTCTGCTCCTTTACCTTATGGCTTTATGGTCTAATCCAAACTCTGTCACAGGAAGCAATTACCAGGTTGAAGAAGAAGAAGAGTCAAGGGTGGGCTCAAAGGCTCCTTGATGAAAAACTGAGATACTTCCACCAGGTTTTGGTCTCCCTGGTGTATGACGGGACGAATTGAAGTTGGAGCTTTTGGGATGGCCCAGGGGACCTCACGTCCGTGTGTCAGGAGCACGGTAAAACCTTGCTTACGCGAGGACAGGGTGCATCACCTCAGGAAGTGATCCATCTGCTGAAGAGTCATGTTGGCCTCAGCAGTCGCCTCAAGCCTGGAATGGAAACAAGTCAGCCATGATCCCAAAGGATGTCCTGAGAAATGGAAGGATTTTTGTTGGTGACAGTACTGAGAATTAGACCTTAAGACATGGGAGCGGAGTTAAGCCATTTAACCCATGGAGCCTGTTCCACCATTCCATCATGGCAGATATATTACCCCTCTCAGCTCCATTCTTCTGCCTTGACCCCTCTACTAATCAAGAACCTACTTACCTCCACTTGAAACATCCCCAATGACTTGGCCTTTACAGTCGTCTGTGACAATGAATTCCACAGATTCACCACCCTCTGGCTAAAGAAACTCCTCCTCATCGCTGTTCTAAGAGGACATCCTTTTATTCTGAGGCTGATGCCCTCTTCTGTGCCAGACTTCCCCACTCTAGGGAACATCCCCTCCACATTGACCCTATCTAGGCCTTTCCTTATTTGGTAGGTTTCAATGAGATCTCCCCTCATTTTCCTAAACTCCAATGAGTACAGCCTCAGAGCCATCAAACTCTCCTCATTCATTAACCCTTCCATTTCTGGGACCATTCTCATGAACCTAATCTGGACCTCCCCTGGAAACAAGGGATGAAGGATGGAATCAACAAACAGATTTCAACTTGAAAGGGAGAGAATGGCGATGAAAGCAAGGTCAAGGGTATAAATGATAAATTCTGCTAAATATTCAGTGTGGAGCTAATTGGATCTATATTGGAATTCTGGGATATCATTCATTTGGAGTCATTGTGTCTTTCTAAGACCTGCTGCCATGGAGCCTAGACTTTCAGATAAATTATGGGTCACATCCCTTGCTTAGAAAAGAAAAGCATAACTCGAGGGTCTTTCAACTGATTCCAAACCACATCAAGAAACCTTTTTCTGTTAGGATTAAGGCTTGGGAAACAGGAAGTTTGGCACTAGTCAGAAATCTTTTAAAATGATATTATTACTATATTTGACATCTGTCTGCCCCATCAAACCAATAATTTAAAATAACAGATTAATATTAATAGATAAATGCTTCAGTCTAGTATTTCCTGAAATTTTACAATGGTTCAACAACAATCCTTGTTTCTCAAGAGATTCCTAAAGATGCTTATTTAACAATTATCATAATTGAACCATATTTTTTGGTGGTGGCTCTTGGCTCCAGAGGCCGCAGCCAATCCTGATCTGCAGTGTGTTAGTACAGAGTTTGCCTGTGATTGTGTGGGATTCCTTTGGGTGCTCCTGTTAGGGCATTTTTGGGGTTAGGACATATAGCGTCTAACTTCAGCCACCAATCTTCAGATCTGACAATGGACGGTAGAATAAATTTAAATGCAGCTCTGAACAATGGGCCCTAGAGTTGAGAAAACAGCAATTGATTGCAGGACCAGACAATGCTGACTAACCTTGTCTGGAGTGTGGCCTCGAAGAGTGAGGGTGTGAGTTATGTGTGGTTCAAAGGAAGTATTGTAGATATTATTATAGATATAGAATTGTCCTTTGATCTTTAGCATATAAAATATCATGTAGTCATGATTGAAACATATAAGATTATTAAGGGATTGGACACGCTGGAGGCAGGAAGCATGTTCCCGCTGATGGGTGAGTCCAGAACTAGAGGCCACAGTTTAAGAATAAGGGGTAGGCCATTTAGAACAGAGATGCAGAAAAACTTTTTCACCCAGAGAGTGGTGGATATGTGGAGTGCTCTGCCCCAGAAGGCAGTGGAGGCCAAGTCTCTGGATGCGTTCAAGAGAGAGTTAAATAGAGCTCTTATAGATAGTGGGGTCAAGGGATACGGAGAGAGGGCAGGAACAGGGTACTGATTGTGTATGATCAGCCACGATCACAGTGAAAGGTGGTGCTGGCTAGAAGGGCCGAATGGCCTACTCCTGCACCTATTGTCTATTGTCTTGGGTCGAGCAGACCTCTTTCTCTGAAGAATCACAATATGATGCCTGCTGTGTCTCATTTTGTTGAATAAAAGACTACTCCATATCTACCAGTTACTTCTCTCTAGTGACTTCGTTCTCATTACAACGTTCCTGTCCTGTCCTACATCCCAGTGACGTGCAGGTTGATAGGTTAATGGGTTTTGGTAAATTAGGGTTTGAGGGCCTTTGTTGTCAGGTTTGACCATTTTACGTGATATGCAAGCCAGGGTAGCACGATATGGGGAGGAAGCTGTTGCCCACGCAGCAGGTTCCCCCTCTCCATCCAGCTGATGAAGCCAAAGGAACGGCAGAGACCGATACAGTTTGGCACCAGCACCATCGCAAGAGTTGCCACTCAACGTTGAACTCAATGTAGGACTGCCTTTAGGATGTCAGCCCTGGATTTTTCCTCCAGGTTTATTCCCGAAGCCTTCCCCAATGAGTGAGTAGAGCCACAAAGCAGCAAAGATTTAAGATCAGAGTTTTCCTTCTCCTAGATGAGCTGCCAATCATGTTTGCTGAGCCCCATCTGCCCAAAATGACTGGTTTTAAGGCACCAGTAACCCACCTTTTCCCCTCAGCAGAAACAGTTCTGCTGGGCTTAGCAGCTAAACCACACGTGAAGGCTGGGAGTTGGACTTGGTTGTTGGAGACTATTGGAGACTCATGCTATTGCAAGCATTTAATAAGTAGTGGGAGCTTGTCCCCAGTGCCACCGCACGACTATACAACCTTAAGGAACCAAGGTGTTGTGAAGTAGTAGCAGATTCAACAGGAACATAGAACATAGAAAACCTACAGCACAATACAGACCCTTCGGCCCACAAAGTTGTGCCGAACATGTCCCTACCTTAGAAATTACTAGGCTTACCTATAGCCCTATATTTTACTAAGCTCCATGTACCTGTCCAGGCGTCTCTTAAAAGACCCTATCATATCTGCCTCTATCACCGTTGCTGGCAGCCCATTCCATGCACTCACCACTCTCTGAGTAAAAAACTTACCCCTGACATCTCCCCTGTACCTACTCCCCAGCACCTTAAACCTGTGTCCTCTTGTGGCAACCATGTCAGCCCTGTGAAAAAGCTTCTGACTATCCACACAATCAATGCCTCTGCACACGATCAATGCCTCATTGCTGGGTTGGTGAGGTAATCAGTTACAGGGAAATCAGGGCGAGTCAACATAGGTTCAATGGACAGAATGGTCTCCTTCGAAAATGTATGAGAAACAGTATCAGAAGTTATTTGCATTAGTGTTGGATTAGTGTAAGAACACCCTACAAAAAAGTAGTGGATACTGCCCCAGTCCATCATGGGTAAAACCCTGCTGCCATTGTGCCCATCAACAGGGGGTGCTATCATCATCGATGTCCACCACCCAGGTCATGCAGTCTCCTCACTTCTGTCATTGAAAAGGAGATACAGGAGCCTAAAGTCCCTCACCAACAGGTTCAGGAACAGTTATTACCCTTCAACCACCAGGGTGGATAACTTCACTCACCCCAACGCTCAACTGATTTCACAACTCTTGGACTCACTGACAAGGTCTCTGTAGCTAATCTTCTCAATACTTACTATTTATTTATTATTGTCATTTTTCTAAATCTCTTTTATGTATTTGCACTATTTGTTGTCTTTTGCATATTGGTTGCTGTCCATCTCTGTGTGCAGTTTTCCATTGATTCTGTTGTGTTTCTTTGTATTTACTGCGAATGCCCACAAGAAGGGTAGCATATGGTGACATATACTTTGGTAATAAATTTACTTTGCACTTTGAAGGTACTTGCTGGTTGGCGCAGACCCAGTCAGCAGAAGTCCCCTTTTCTGTGCCGTATTTCCCTCTGGTCTCATGTCGTTAACATTGAGTGAGTTTTGTAACAACCAGCTGGCTATTCTGGCCTCTGACTTCCAAATCTTCTGCACCTGCAGCATCTATGGAAAAGAGTACAGTTGGTGTTTTGGGCCAAAACCCTTTGGCGGGACTTCGGAGGACAATTTATAATGACCAGTTTACCTCCCAGGTACGTCTTCGATCTGTGGGAGGAAACTGGAGCACACGGTCTATAGAGAGGATGGACAAGCTTCTTACAGAGACATAGGAATTGAAATCCAAAATCCGACGCCCCGAGCTGTGACAGTATTGTGCTAATCACTGTGTACTGTGGCGCCCGTAATTCATTTTCCTAAAAATTCATTTTCTTGCAGGCATTGACAGTAGAACAGAGAAATACAAAATAAGAAATGAGAACTACACACAAAAACTGACAGCCAAACAATGTGCAAAAGAAGACAAAAATAAAATAATAATAATACAATAAATGGATTAATAATTACCCAATAGTACAACTGGTATCATCCCAAAGTCACGACACAATAGCATTAAACAATTAGAGCTACAAAACAATATTTATGTAAATCTCCAGAAAGCCACAATACTAGACACCCCCAGAATGGTCCAAAAGTTCCAAGCAATTGCGAAATGAGTGTACTTGGCTATGCCCATTGCCTCAGGTTTTACCAGCTTGAGCTGAGAGAAAGTTAAAATACAACAATAATAATAGAAGAAATAAACAGATATGTAGATAATTAAATAAAATTAATTAATACTGAGTTGTAGAGTCTTTGAAAGTGGCTGTGGCACCAGTTCAGAGTTGAGGTGAGTGAAGTTATCCACGCTGGTTCAGGAGCCTGATGGTTGAGGGGTGATAACTGTTCCTGAATCTTAGAGGCCGACCTGTTAGATACCATTATGAGTATGAACCCTTTGATGAAAGGTTCCATTGGAAGAATCTATAATTTATTATTACAATGGGATAAGCGCCCTTTCTTTAAGATTAAACACGATTGGGAAAAGGAACAATTTGACTTTTATAACGGAGGACTGGATGTGGATCTTGAAGTCGGTTAACTCTTCCTTGATTTGTGCTAGCCATTCATTGATTCAATTTAAAATTGTACATCATTATTATTTGACGAAGGAGAGATTGTCTAAAATCTTTCCTAATGTTGATAGTTATTGTGATGGATGTAAAACTGAGACAGCTACACTGACACACATGTTTTGGTCTTGTTCTATACTGGAACAGTTTTGGAAGTCAGTTTTTTCTACAATTTCTAAAGCACTTAAAATTAATTCACAACCTAACAAATTAACTGTGCTCTTTGGAATAATACCTCAAAATATCCGTGATATTTCTTTGTCTGACCAACATGTTATTGCGTTTCATGAGGAAACTTATTATTATTTAATTATTTATGGTTTTATATTGCTATATTTCTTCACTATTCTTGGTTGGTGTGGCTGTAACGAAACCCAATTTCCCTCGGGATCAATAAAGTATGTCCGTCTGTCTGTCATAGCATCACTTGAGAGAACTATTGTGACAGAGTGGGAGCCGACGTATCCTTCCACTTCAACAGAATGGCCCTCCTAGCTGTCAATGTAACAAACTCAGTAACATCACACACAAAGTGCCGGTGGAACGCAGCAAGCCAGGCAGCATCTATAGGGTGAAGCGCTGTCGACGTTTCGGGCCGAGACCCTCTGTGTTCCACCAGCATTTTGTGTGTGTTGTTTGAATTTCCAGCATCTGCGTGTCTTCGTTTGGAGAAAATTAGAAGTTGAACCTTCGAACCTATGTTTGATTTTGAGAAAGGATGGGGTTCATTTGCCCGTTACTACCATTTGAGTTAATTGATAGATTTTCTCCACGATCTAATTGTAAATTTTGGTATAGTTTTTTTTTTGCTGGCGGTTTGACGTTTATCTTTAGAATTGTTTGTGCGACGCGTGGCTCCAGGGTTCAACACCTAATGGGTCCTATTTTTTCTCACTTTTTTCTTGCTTTATTAGGGTTTTTTTCCTTCTCTTCTTTTGTGTCACCACATTTTTCAATCCTTAATATTGTCTTTTTTCTCTTCTGAGACATTGTAAGTGTTACTTACTTCGATGTACTCTCGTATTTTGGATAATAATAATAAAAATAAAAAGATTAGAAAAGAAAAGAACTGTTCCTGAACCTGGTGGCTTGGTGGTGAACCTGAAGGCTCTTGTACCTCCTTCCCAATGGCAGCAGTGAAATGACAGTGTGGTCTGGACGGTGGAGGTCCTTGATGATGGATACTACTTTCTCTTGGCAGTGCTCCTCGTAGATGTGTTTAAAGATAAGGAAGGCTTTGCCTGTGATGGACTGGGTCGTACCACCACTTTCTTGTAGGTCAGAATACGTTCCGCTGTAGGGCTAGAGAAGCCATATATTTCCTTTGCTATATTGCACTTCATCTACTTGTAAATCTTCTGCAAATCCCATAAATCTTCCAGTAGATAGTGTTCTCTGGAAGGTTCTCAATATATCTGAACTGTTGATAATCTGATGATCCCTTTTCTTCTGAAACAACATAATCCGTGTTTCTCTTTCATTTCCTGTTCCTGCTTACCAATTCTTCATCCATTTGGTTTGCAGGACAATTTATTGATCCTTTGCTATGCACTTACAGTTATTTTATGCTGGCTGGAAGGACTCTCCATCTGAGGGCCCTAAATTTCGTTTTTCTGGATGGCGAGGCTGTCTCTTTGCCAAAGCTGTGGCTTTTTGTTAATAGTTTCCAAGCCCAAAGATACAATTAGCAAGCAGGTGTGGTACGGTCTTCGTCCTCTGTTTCCAGACTGTTGTGAGGATTAAATTCAAATCCTTACAGCTAAGTAAGATGAACTATTCTGCCAGAAAGGATAGTGGTTCTAATCTTGTTTAACTTTAAATTAATCTGCAAGCCTCTTAACACTTCGAAGGTTCAAAAGTTCATTTTACTGTCAAAGAAAGCAAGTACAATACAACTCTGATCTCCATCTTCTCCAGAGAGCCATGAATATAGGAAGTACACGAGAGCTGTTGAAGGAAAAGGCAACAACAGCACCCCCCCAGCATGAAACAGAAACAAAACTCACAAACTCCAAAATCCCTCAGGTCGTCCTCGCGAGAGAAAACAGCGGTAATAGCAACAAATCCCCTACCCCTACCCACAGAAAAAAACAGTGACAATAACTCCCAACCCCCTCACTCACAGAAAAGAACAGCGACAACAGCGTTAAAAATCCACCCCCCCCCCATACACACGCAAAAAATTAACAGATCACCCACCTGTCAATCAGCCAGAAGCAAGAAAGCACCGAAAAACTGGAGGGGCTCCCAACCTTTTTTATGCCACGGGCCCCTATCATAAACCAAGGGGTCCATGGACTCCAGGTTGGGGACTCCTGGATTAAACCATGGAGCCAGAAAGGATTACAACATGAAAATAGGCCTTTCAGCCCACCAAGTCTGGACCTACCATTGACTACCTGTTTATGTTAATCTTGCATTGAAGATTAAAGATTAGCTTTATTTGTCACAGGTACATTGAAATCTTGAAACATACAGTGAAATGTCTCATTTGAGTCGACAGCCAACACAGTTGGAGGATGTACTGGGGGCCGCAGGTCCTGGTGCCAACATAGCATGCCCAGAACCCACTAACTCTAAACTATACCTGTGTGCCTTTGGAACGTGGGAGGACACTGGGGCGCATGGAGGAAATCTATGTGGTCATGAGGAGAACGTACAGACTCCTCACAGACAGCATTGTGCGAATTGCTGTCTGTTTAGTGGCACTGTAAAGCACTGCACTAACCACTGTGATACCGGGCTGCCCTCCTAGTTTCCTTTTTCGATTTTGTTTTCAGTTCTCCCCAGGTTTCCATCAGCTTTCCTTGGATTCCACCTCTCCCCTACAAACTAGGGCAGTGGTGGTGAACCTTTTGAGAGCCTGCACCCAAATTGGCGACAATCAGTTAAAAAACTTCCCCATCGCCCAGGAAACTCCTTCTTCTCATTGCTACCATCAGGGAGGAGGTATAGAATCAGAATCAGGTTTATTATCACCTGCATGTGTCGTGAAATTTGTCAGCTTAGCAGCAGCAGTTCAATGTAGTACATAATATAGAAGGAAAAAAAGTAAAAATAAATAAACAGGTAAATCAATTACAGTATATGTGTATTGAATAGATTAAAAATCATGCTAAAACAGAAATAATATATATTAAAAAAGTGAGGTAGCATTCACGGTTCAATGTCCATTTAGGAATCGGACGGCAGAGGGGAAGAAACTGTTCCTGAATCGCTGAGTGTGTGCCTTCAGGCTTCTGTACCTCCTACCTGATGGTAACAGTGAGAAAAGGGCATGCCCTGGGTGCCGGAGGTCCTTAATAATGGATGCTTCCTTTCTGAGACACCACTCCTTGAAGGTGCCCTGAGTGCTTTGTAGGCTAGTACCCAAGATGGAGCCGACTAAACTTACAACCCTCTGCAGCTTCTTATGGTCCTGTGGAGTAATCCCCTCCCCCCCCACCCTTACCAGACAGTGATGCAG
This sequence comes from Hypanus sabinus, assembly GCF_030144855.1. Classification (NCBI taxonomy): domain Eukaryota; kingdom Metazoa; phylum Chordata; class Chondrichthyes; order Myliobatiformes; family Dasyatidae; genus Hypanus; species Hypanus sabinus. The sequence continues at coordinate 10,869,867 of NC_082734.1, forward strand.
ACTGTTAGAATGGTCTATACAGTACATCTATAAAAGCTTTTGAGTGTTTTTATTGACACACCAAATCTCTTCAAACTTCTAATGAAGTTTTGTCATTGTCTTGCCTTCTTTATAGCTGCATAGATATGTTGGGACCAGGTTAACTCCTCAGAGATCTTGACACCCAGGAACTTAAAACTGCTCACTCTCTCTGCTTCTGATCCCTCTGTGAGGGTTGGTATGTGTTCCTTTGACTTACCCTTCCTGAAGTCCATCATCAACTTTTTCACCCTACTGATGCTGAGTGCCAGGTTGTTGTTGTGACACCACTCCACTAGGTGGCATATCTCACTCCTGTATATCCTTTCGTCACCACCTGAGATTCTACCAACAGTGGTTGTATCATCAGCAAATTGATAGATGGTATTTGAGCTGTGCCTAGCCACATGGTCATGAGTATAGAGAGTGGGCTAAGCACACATCCCTGATGTGCACCAGTGTTGATTGTCAGCGAGGAGGAGATATTATCACCAATCCGCACAGACTGTGGTCTTCCAATTAGGAAGGCGAGGATCCAGTTGCAGAGGGAGGTTCAGAGGCCCAGGTTCTGTAGCTTATCAATCAGAAGCCTGAAGGCACCCACTCAGCTCAGGAACAGTTTCTTCTCCTCTGCCACCCAATATCTGAACAGACATTGAACCCACGAACACTACCTCACTACTTCTTTATTTTTATTTTTGTGCTACTTATTTAACTATTTTTATATATACTGTGTGCGTGTGTGTATATATATATATATATATATTTACCGTAATTCACATTTTTCCTATTATTATGTACTGCTGCTGCAAAGACAACAAATTTCACAACATATATCCGTGATATTAAACCTAATTCTGTGTTCCATGGCAATTCCAGGAGAGATTAACACTGATTAATGAATGAGTAACAATAGTTATGGACTTTTTCCCCATTGAAAAAGGATGAATCCTGCTGCTTATTTATGTATATTTATTGTTTTACTATTAATGAAAGCATAACAGAGCTAGATTGAAAGTAATGAAACATTAAAAAATATTAATACTAATCTTTTAAGAAGACAATTGAAAAATAACATCATTTCCAAATGGCGTTGCTTTAATAACTGGGTCATGTTCCCGACTGAATAGCGGTGGGCATCCAAGTTTTGGCTCTGAAATTCCCCCGAGTACAGTTAGCTGCCACTGTCCCTTTAAGACTCAGACTGCCAATTATTGTTTGCCATGTTCTTTTGTCAAAGCCTGTATTTAAAGGTCTCGTGCTGAGCGCTCAGTGCTCAGTTGTTGCAGTTCCATTTCTACTGTTTGTGATTTCACCTTTGGAATTGGATTTTGTCTTGTTTAGTTTAAGTCCGAGTCTGAGTGTATTCCAGACCTTCCTCTGCATTTGGTTGACCGCCATCCATAGCCCTCTCATTACAAACTGTTTACTGATTCGTGGACCAGGTCTGTGAGGATCACAAAAATGTATCAACCAATATGGCGTGGTCTCACAAACGTCAAGCTGGCATGAGATGTTTCCTGTGAAAACATCTTACTCTTCTCGGTTGTAAAAAAAAATCATTTGCTGCTTCCTTTGGCCATAAGAATAATCATGATGTATCTATTTATTAAAAGCGAGGTTTAAAGAATCGAGGGGCGGCCCTGCATGTCATGTGTCAACACAATTTTTGTGAGCTTCAAAGGAGGCTCACGAAAATGATTTTGGGATTAAAAGACTTGTCAAATGAAGAACATTTGATGGCTTTGGGACTCCACTCACTAGAATTCAGAAGGATGTTGGGGGTGGGGTGACCTAATTGAAACCTATCGAATGTTGAAAGGCCTTGATAGAGTGGATACGGAGAGGATGTTTCCTGTGGTGGGAGAGTCCAGGACCAGAGGACCTTGCCTCAGAATAGAGGGATGTCCATTTAGAACGGAGATGAGGAGGAATTTCTCTAGCCAGAGAGTGGTGAATCTGTGGAATTCGTTGCCACAGGTGGCTGTGGAGGCCGAGTCTTTACATATACTTAAGGCAGAGGTTGATAGATTCTCGATTAGTCAGGGCATGAAGGGATACAGGAAGAAGGCAGGAGATTGAGGCTGAGACGGAAAATGGATCAGTCATGATGAAATGGCAGAGCAGACTCGATGGGCCAAAATGGCCTAATTCTGCTCCTATATCCTATGGTCATGGTGTACCAACTTGGAGACCATGCCAACGGTTCACCACCCCTGCACTAGGCTCTATTTACAATTGTCAATTAGCTTATAAACTTGCTTGTACAGTATTTGGGTTGGAGGAGGAAAATGAAGCAGCTGGGATCAGTCACGCAAACTCCAGACAGACGCAGTGGAGGTCAGGGTTGAACCTGAGGCAGTGTCTGACACAACATTATGCTGCCCATACCTTCCTACCTTATAAAGAGCAGTAAATACGAGAATAGAATATTACCCTGCTTGCTCATCGACACCTGTCAGTGCATGGGTTTTAAAATGATCATCCTGAGTTTGAATCATTTCTTGGCCTTGTACCTTCCTCCGGTTCTATAATTCTCTGATACCTTTCTACCATTTCCTTACAGAAATATTCAGAATTTCTACAAGAAATTCAGGAGACATTGAAACGCCTAAATTTATTTTAGAGATACGGCACGATAGCCGGCCATTCTGCCCAACGAGCCCGTGCTGCCCTATTATGCCCACGTGACCAATTAACCTACAGACCTTGTACGTCATGTGGGAGGAAACCAGAGCACCTGGGGATAACCCACGCAATCACGGGGACAACGTGCAAGCTCCTTACGCACAGCAGTGGAATTGAACTTGGGTCGCTGGTGCTGTAGTAGCGTTAAACTGTGCCCTCAAAAGACTCCTGAAGTTTTGGAATTGGGTCTAAAACCATAATATGATGTTAAAAGTTTAATCCAATGGATCACCAGCAATGGCTAGGTAGCTTGTGGTTAGTGCAACGCTTTACAGTACCAGTGACCAGGGTTCAGTTCCCACCACTGCCTGTAAGGAGTTGACATGTTCTCCCCATGACCACGAGGGTTTCCTCCCACAGTCCAAAGAGGTACTGGTTGGTAGGTTAATTGGTCATCGTAAACTGCCTTGAATTTAGAATTGGGTTAAATCGAGGAGTTGCGGGGTGGCAAGGCTCAAAGGGTCAGAAAGAAAAGCCTATTCCATAACCTATCTCAATAAATAAAAAATAAAAAAAGTTATTTCCACATATATAGCTGCTTTAAACTGGTAAAAACTATTGGAGAATTCATAAGAGCAATATTAAAATTGTATTTTATATTTGCACATCAGATGGATCACAGCTTCTGGGTGTTAAAAGTCCTGGAATGTAGAAATGCTGTCAGATAATATCAGCGAGCAGGATTGTACATGTAATGAAAAGGAAGGATGAAGAAGCCAGAATAAGATAGTTGGAGGAGGGGAAGGATTAAAGGACCCTCCTGCCACCCTCTTCTTTTCCCCTTCCTTTCCAGTCCTGACTAAGTGTCTCTGCCCGAAGCTTCAGCTGTTTATTTCCACATCCACAGTTGCTGCCTGACCTGCTTGAGTTCCTCCAGCATTCTGCGTGTGTTGCTTTGGGTTTCCAGCATCTGCAGAATCGATCGTGTTTATTTACGTGCGGTGCTGGTTATGTGCCGGCTGGCGGTGGAGTGGCATCCGCACCGCACTCCAAGGCGAGCGGTCCCCGGTTCGAATCCGGCCGGCTCCCTTGCATGCGTTCCATCCGTGCTGGGTTGAGCGTCCAGCTGGCAACTCAGCCTCGTTAAAAAAAAACAGACAAAAATCCTAAAGAGATGGCAAAATTGCTGCCTGATGCTGCATGAGACATGGAAAAGGAACAGCATAACACGTTGGTTAAGTTGGTGTCTGAAACTGTTTGTTTCCAAGATGAGCAGATACAGCTAATTCAACCCAAGCCAACCCATACTGTAAAGTTATTCACTGGTGCTCATGTTACAGGAGATAACTTATAAGACACAATTGTGTAATTTTTTCCTACTATTAACATACTTCAGGCAGTCCAGGTCAGTGCATTGGGTTTTAAGGAGGTTAAAGGACAGGAGAGAGGCTGCTTTGGCAGAGGGATTCACAAAGTTAGGCTTCAGCTGAAGGTCCTGGTGGAATGAAGGAATAGAACTGTTAATGGAGGTTATAGAAATGGAGAGATGAAGAGACTCATAGAATCATTGAGCACTACAGCACAGAACCCTGAAATAGGCCCTTCAGCTCATCTACTCCGTGCCAAACTGTTATTCTATCTAGCTCCATTAACCCGTCCCTGGCCCTACATACCCTCTTCCATCCTGACTTCACCTGAAATGTTACAATTGAAACCATATCCACCACTTCCACTTGCAGCTCACACCACCTACTGAGTGCAGAAGTTCTCCTTCTCCAGTTCCCCTTAAACATTTCACCTTTCTCCCTTAATCCACGACCTCTAGTTCTAGTCTCACCCAACCTCAGTGGAAAATATAAATACAAGACAGTCCGCAGATGCTGGAAATCCAAAGCAACGCACACAAAGTGCTGGAGGAACTCAGCAGGCCAGGCAGCGTCTATGGAAGAGAGTAAACAGTTGATGTTTTGGGACTTCTCAGGACTGAGAAGGAAGGAGGAAGATGCCAGAATACCCCAGTCCAATGCACACCAGCATTTCCATGCCCAAAATGAGTAAGGCTGGAGAAAAATACAAGCAACAACTCACCATTATGAAGCTTGTACAAAGAAATAAAATTCTGCTCCGGAGCTTTATGAGATAAAAATTAGGAAAAGACAAGTTTGAAAGAACCACTTTTAAAAGGTGTTGGCGCGGTAGCCTAGCAGTTAGCGCAACACTTTACAGTTTAATTCCCGCCGCTGCTTGTAAGGATTTTGTACGTTCTCCCCGTGACTGCATGGGTTTCCTCCGGGTGTTCTGGTTTCCTCACACAGTCCAAAGGCGTTAATTGATCATTGCAAATTGCCCAATGATTAGGCTTGAACAAAATTGGGGGTTGGTGGGCAGAGTGGCTCAAAGGGTCAGATTAGCCTTTTCCCAATAAATAAATAAATACATTTGGTGACAAAATTTGAGAACTTAAGGCCCAGGTAACTCAAAGAAATTTGGAGATGCACATAGGACCAGAATACTGAAAGAATCGGCTACTGGATTTTGGACTTCCTTACCAGGAGGCCACATTCAGCGTGAATTGGTAATAACATCTCCTTGATGACTGCCAGCACAGGTAAAGATGCACGCTTAGGCCTCTGTTTGGCCCCGTCTACACCCATCAGTTCGTGGCCAGCCGCAGCTCAAACGCCATCTGATAGAATCTCAGATGCTGATGACAGGCGTTATAAGAGTGAGCTAGATCAGCTGGCTGAGTCGTGTGGCAACGACAACCTTGCCCTCAATGTCAGCAAGGCCAAGGAATTGATTGTGGACGTCAGGAGGGGAAGTTGGTGCAACACTCGCGAGGGGTTAGTGGTGGGGAGATCCTGGGTGTAAACATCTCAGAGGATCTATCCCGGGCCCAATCATAATTAAATATTGCAATGTACTGCTGCTGAAAACAACAAATTTCACGACATGTGCCAGTGATATTAAACCCGATTCTGGTTCTGATGCAAATGATGAAAAGGACATGCCAGTGACTGCACTTCGTCAAGAGTCTGTGGAGGTTTTGTAAGTCCTGAAAGACCATTCCAAGTTTCTAAAGACGTATAGTGGAGAGCATTGTAACTGGCCGCATGACAGACTGGTATGGAGTCTCTACGTAGGGTTCTAGACACAGCCATTTCCACCATGGGCACACCTCTCCCCGTCATCAAGGACATCTTGAAGAAGCGGAGCCTCGAAAAGGCAGCATCCATAGTTAACGTTCCTGACCATGTCTTCTTCTCATTACTAACATGTTCCTCTTTGACCCTGCCTTTGAGAAGGTTTTGTGGTTTGGCATTCTTGGTTTGGAGAGTCAGGGCTACACAGGTGTGAATGAGCACTTGTGCCACGCTGTTGCAATTTCCCGTTATTTTCTTCCAGTCGCGCTGGTGGACATTCGTGTGGCAGCCTAAGGTGTCGTTAACAGGATTGTGGCTGTCGATCTAGCTGAGCGTGACCCTGTTATTGTCAGAAGAACACACAGCATGTTCCCTCCAAAGAGCACCTGCAATGTAATGAATGTCTTTCACAGGGATATCTTCAACCAAAATTTAACTCTCAACCTACCCAAGTGTTGGACGAAAGATACAAGGGGCGGGGGGGGGGGGGGTTGGTGAGGGGGTGAGAAGAAAAGCTTGATTATGTAGAGACTGGTGATGATCCAGACCATGTTGCTAATAGATGTGGAGGAAAGCAGACAATCAGACACTCTGAAGGGAAGTGGTTAGCTACATAAAGGGAAAATGATTAGCAGAGCTGTGTGAAAAGAACCCAGGGTAATTAGACAGCGTAGGTAATTCTGGAAGGAGCCAACATGGACTTAGTGGGTTGAATGGTTTCCTCTGCGCTTAAAAGATTGACAACTTCTAAAAGACAATTGGACAAATGCACAGATAAGAAAGGTAGGAACACTAGCTGATAAGTTTGGCTCAGATGGGCATCTTGGTCAGTATAGAACAGATGGACCAAAGGGACTGCTCTCGTGGTGCAACTCTGCTGTCCATCTGGGAGGAGGTACAGGAGCCTGAAGACCCCCATTTAATGGTTTAGGAAAAGCTTCTTCCCCTCCACAAATTCCTGAGCAGTCCATGAACACTACCTTTTTATTCTTTTTAGTTTGCTCTATTTATCTAACTTTGTAATTTATGGGTTTTTCTGAGTTTGCTGTGTACAACTGCTACAAAACAGAATATTTCACCTGAAATGCCAGTGATAATAAATCTGAGTCTGTGCTTTCCATGCCAGAACCAACAACGAAGTTGGGCCTGTAGAGACATCAAGTACCAGAGCTTTATTCAATAACATCGATAACAAAACAGTTAACACCGTTGAGGCAGACTAAGGAACTCATAAAACATTTAAGAGAATACTATTAATCAAAGTCTAATTGCCATTAGCACAATGGCAGTTCTAATTGAGATCACAATGAAGCTTTGTATATCTTTACAGTTTCTCTGCTGTTTTCTAACCAGAAAATGTTACATTACTGAGACTACAGAATTTGGTACAACTCATGTTCCCAATATTTATTTATTATTATTATAGAACAATACAGCACTGTACAGGCCCTTCAGCCCACAATGTTGTGCTGACCCTTAAACCCTGCCTCCCATATAACCCCCCACCTTAAATTCCTCCATATACCTGTCTGGTAGTCTCTTAAATTTCACTAACAAAATTATAATTTTGTTTTCTTCTTCATTTTGTAGTTGCACAGTTTGTTGTCTTTTGCACATTGGATGTTTGCCCACAGAGTCATAGAAAAGTACAGGCACAGGCCCTTCAGCCCATCTAGTCTGTGTTGGACCATTTAAACTGCCTTCTCCTATTGACCTGCACCGGGACCATAGCCCTCCATACCCCTACCATCCATGTATCTATCCAAACTTCTCCCATCCTCATCACATTCTACAGGGGTTGTATTGAGAGCATCCTGAGCAGCTGCATCACTGCCTGGTTTGGAAATTGCACCATCTCGGATCGCAAGACCCTGCAGCAGATAGTGAGGTCAGCTGAGAAGATTATTGGGGTCTCTCTTCCCACCATCACAGACATTTACACTACACGCTGCATCCACAAAGCAAACAGCATTATGAAGGACCCCTTGCGCCCCTCATACAATCTCTTCTCCCTCCTGCCGTCCGGGAAAAGGCTCCGAAGCATTCGGGCTCTCACGACCAGACTATGTAACAGTCTGTAACACTATTGTAATGCCTGCACTTTTTTGTGCACTTTACGCAGTCCTGGTAGGTCTGCAGTGTAGCTTTCTCTGTGTTATTTTCTTTTACGTAGTTCAGTCTAGTGTTTGTACTGTGTCATGGTCCTGAAAAACATTGTCCCATTTTTACTATGTACTGTACCAGCAGTTATGGTCGAAATGACAATAAAAGTGATTTGACTTAAATGTTGAAATTGAACTTGCACGCACCACTTGTGCTGGCAGCTCGTTCCACACTCTCATGACCCTCTGAGCGAAGAAGTTTCCCTTTTGTTCCCCTTAAACCTTTCACCTTTCACCCTTCACCCATGAGCTCTAGTTGTAGTTGCACTCATCCTTGTTGTGTGCACTCTTTCATCGATTCTGTGGTGCTTCTTTGTATTTACTGTGAATGCCCGCAAGAAATTAAATCTCAGGGTAGCGTACGGTGACATAATGAATTCATTGACGATATGTAATTACCATCCCTGAGAGCACTCCATCAGCTACCTGGGAATCAGTATTGATCAGAAACTTAATCAGACCAGCTAGACAATTACTGTGATTGTGAGAGCTTCCAAGGCTCCCTTTCAAGGACTTTTTAAACTCATTCTCCATATTATTTGTTAATTGCACAGTTCGTCTTCTTTTGCACATTGGTCATTTGCCAGTATAAGTTTTCGCAAAAACTTTTGTGTTTCTTTTCTTTTCTGTCAGCAAGAAAATGAATCTTGAGGTGATATAGGAGAACACGCACAAAATGCTGGAGGAACTCAGCAGTACAGGCTTTTGTCAATATCCATATGGCTGGCCTCTCTATGAAGTCTTTTGACAAGACCCACATGGCAGGCCTGTACATGAGGATCTTGTCAAAGATCATGTAGACAACATCCTCTGCCCTACCTTCATCTGTACCCTTGTCTTGGTCCAAAATGTCAACTGTTTATTCCTTTCCACAGATGCTGCCTGACCTGCCTGAGTTCCTCCAGTATTTTGTGTGTGTTGCTCTGGATTTCCAGCATCTGCAGAATTTTTTTTTTGTTTATAGTATGGGGTAACATACGTGAACTTTGATAATAAATTTACTTTGAGCTATGAACAGGTATGCTGTTGGATTAAATAGGCATCCGTTAGTCTCGTGAGACCATGGATTTGCGCCTTGGAAGGTTTCCAGGGTGCAGGGTTGTATGGGAGACCGGCAGCTGCAAGCCTTCCCCTCTCCACGCCACCGATGTTGTCCAAGGGAAGGGCACTAGGACCCAAGCAGCTTGGCACCGGTGTCGTCGCAGAGCAATGTGTGGTCAAGTGCCTTGCTGAAGGACACAAACACGCTGTCTCAGCTGAGGCTCGAACCAGTGACCATCAGATTACTAGTCCAATGCCTTATCCACTAGGCCATGCGCCAACACCACTGTTGGATTAGGGTGTAAAATTATTATTTTTCTTGTATTTTCTTTGTAGTTTGACTTTCCTATGCTTGCTTATATTTTTATATAATCATCTATGTATGTATGTGATTGTTCAGTGAATTTCCCAGCAATTATGATACAGTTGCTTCTGTACTTTTCTAGAAATATATTAGTTTTCAGCAGCAGGTGTCTGACAATTTTATAGGTTAGTTGCTATCACAGGAATTTTGCTATCTCTAGTCTCAGTAGGAGATGACCGTGATTGGTTTTTCCTTTATCTTTTTCGTTTTCCCTTAGCTCACTCTATTCATTCTTCATTCTTGTAACATAGAGTGAAATGGCCGTATTATTTTATAAGGTTTATGAGGAATTATGCCTCATTCCTGATTTCTGAGAGCATTCGGATCACTGCAGTATCAGAATCCAGAACTGAAATGCCACTGCGGGCTAATGTTGATCATGTCAGGGTCACTAATGTCGATTTTTGCAAATAAAACAATATGAGGTGTTTTATGTTTAAAAAAAAAGTGCAACACCTTCCCTATTGTACCACGAGGCGTGGTAACAGAACTTTAAATAATTACGTCATCATGTCAGACCAGCCTCTTAAAGTGAAATGCAACTCCATGTCAGTATTGTGAATTTGTATGTTTCCACCAATTCCATTACCCTACACAACCACTTGGAACAAGAGTGGTAAACACTTAGCATCATCATCACCTGCTGGTTACTCTTCAAATCACCCAACTGCCCCTGCCCTGAAAGATATCACAGTTCCTTTAACATGTACAAACAAGCTGGATGAACTCAGCAGGCTGGGCAGCATCCATTGAAATGAGCAGTCAACATTTTGGGCTGAAACCCTTCGTCGGGACTGAAGAAGGAGGAGGGTAGGGGCTCCGTACAGAAGGTGGGGGGAGGGTGGAAAAACGATCAGAGGAAAGATCAAGGGGTGGGGGAGGGGAATCAGGGAGGGGATAGGCAGGTGAAGAAGGAATGTAAGGGGAAAGCACTATGGGTAGTAGAAGAAGGCAGAATCATGAGAGAGGTGATAGGCAGCTGGAGAGGAAACAGAGTGAAAGTGGGATGGGGGAAGAGAGAGGGAGGAAATTACTGGAAGTTGGAGAATTCGATCTTCATATCAAGGGGCTGGAGGCTACCCAGATGGTATATGAGGTGTTGCTCCTCCAACCTGAGTTTGGCCTCATCATGGCAGTAGAGGAGGCCATGTATGGACATATCCGAATGAGAATGTGAAGCAGAGTTGAAGTGGGTGGCAACCGGGAGATCCTGACTGTTGTGGCGGATGGAGCGGGTGTCGGGTCTGTGTCTGTGTCGGGTCTCGCCGATGCGGAGGAGGCCGGACCGGGAGCACCGGATGCAATAGACAACTCCAGCAGACTCACAAGTGAAGTGTTGCCTCACCTGGAAGGACTGTCTGGGGCCCTGAAGGGTCTCAGCCCGAAACGTTGACTGCTCATTTCATCCAACTTGTTTGTACGTGTTGATTTGACCACAGCATCGGCAGTGTACTTTGTGTTCACAGTTCCTTTATCAGTGTTGCATCAAAGTTCTGGGACTCTGCACCCTCAAGCATTGTAGGGGTATCTGCACCTCACAGACAGCAGTGGCTCAAGAAGGCAGCTCGCACTTTTCCACAGATTAGTTTTACTTGTCACATGCACATTGCCACATACAAGTGAAGTGCATCAATTGTGTCAAATCAAGTCGGTGGGGATTGTGCTGGGGGCAGGCCATAAGTGGCCCCGTGCTTTTGGTGCCAACGTAGCATGCCCACAACGTCCAAATCCTTACTGTGCTTCTTTGGCATCTGGGAGGAAACCTGAGCACCCGGAGGATAACCACGTGGTCGTGGATAGAACGTACAAACCCCTTACTGACAACAAAGCGAATTGAACGCCAATTAGTGATAGAATCAGAATCAGGTTTAATATCACTGACATATGTCATGAAATTTGTTGACTTTTGTGGCAGCAGTTCAATGCAATGGAAAAGAATTGAAAATATACGTGGACTAAGATGTTATCTGTCCTGTGCTATCATCAGTTGATATGCCACCTGTCTTCAGGAGTTTCGGCCCGCTTGTGATCAAGACTCCCTCGAGGTGGTGGGCCAGCAGTGCTAAAGCACCACCTCCCACTGATGAGCTTAACAACTTGGCAGCTGCTTCTATCACCGTTGTTGGTCGCTTCCATCCAACAGAAACTCTACTCTTCAGGTATCTATTCAGCTACTGAAGAGTTTACAAAAGATGGACACACTGTCCGATTATCTGACCCTCTGGACGTACTTAGTCCACACCCATGATGATCCTGCCTCAGCTACGGCCATGCTGGTTGACTTGATCTCTCTTCTAGTGAAGCCAATACTTAATACATAATAATAGAGAAAAACAAGAACTACAGTAAATATATACATAGTTAAATTAAATAAGTAGTGCAAAAATAGAAATAAAAAAGTAGTGAGGTAGCGTTCATGGGTTCAATGTCCATTTAGAAATCGGATGGCAGATGGGAAGAAGCTGTTCCTATCTGTAATAGGCTACGCTAACCACTACACTACTATACCACCCTGGGAGTACCAGTAATGGGTAGTGACTGTTAGCATGACTAGAAACGTCTCAGAAAGTGACTTTAGAAAAATAATGGTAGGGATAAGCTGCTTCACTTGGAGCTAAGATGTTTGTTCCAATTTAATGCGTTTAGGTCCCAGATGATCCCCTTCACTGTTGGAGAAGAGGGCCTTAGTCAAATGGTACCTATCCCTGTCTGAATCTTTAATATGCTTCATTGAATTAGACTCTTACACACATCATTAAAAATGTATGGCTCCAGCTCTCCTCCTGCCGGCAGATCTGCAAAGGAAAAAAGTCATCACTGAAAGAAGCACATTAATCCTGCCTCTGCGTTTTAACCATTTCTGTTCCAGTTGACTTTCTCTGGGAGTTGCTTTGCGCAACAGAATCAGGGAAAAGAGATGTAGACACAAGAGATCTTGCAGATGCTGTTTGGAGGAGCAACGCAGCTGGGTAGCCTCCAATCTGATGGCATGAACATTGATCTCTCTAACCTCCACCTCCCCTCTTTTTCCATTCTCCATTCCGGCTCCCCTCCTACTTCTTCTCTTCCCATCTGCCCATCATCTCCCTCTGGTGCCCCTCCTCATTCCCTTTCTCCCTAGGACTACTCTTTTTCCCTATCAGAATCCTTCTTTTTCAGCCATCCACCTATCACCTCCCCATTTCCGAGTTCATCTGCTCTCCCCTGCCACCCACCTCCCCCCTCAGCTGGTCTTACTTATCAGCCGCCAGCTTATATTCTTTCATCTCCCCCTCCCCCATCTTCTTATTCTGTCTTCTTCCCCCTTCCTTTCCAGTCCTGAAGAAGGGTCTCAGGCCAAAACTTCGACTGTTTATTCCCCTCCATAAATGCTGCCTGACGTGCTGAGTTCCTCCAGCATTTTGTGTGTATTGAACATGGAAATCGACAGCACATTACAGGCCCTTTGGCCCACAATGTTATGCCAACCATTTAACCTACTCTAGAAACTGCCTGGAATTTACCTCCTGCAGAGCCCTCTATTTTTCTAAGCTCCATGAACCTATCTAAGAGTGTCTTAAAAGACCCTGTTGTATCCAACTCTACTAACATCACTGGCAGTGCATTCCACGCACCCACCACTCTCTGTGTGAAAAATTTACCTCTGACATCCCCTCTGTACCTACTTCCAAGCACCTTAAAACTATGCCCTCTCATGTTAACCATTTCAGTCCCGGGAAAAAGCCTCTGGCTATCCACATGATCAATGCCTCTCGTCATCTTGTACACCTCTAATCCTCTGTGGCTCCAAGGAGAAAAGGCCAAGTTTCCTCAACCTATTCTCATAAGGCATGCTCTCCAATCCAGGCAACATCCTTGTAAATCTCCTCTGCACCCTTTCTATGGCTTCCACATCCTTCCTGTAGTGAGGTGACCAGAACTGAACACAGTAGTCCAAGTGGGGTCTGACCAAGGTCCGACATAGCTGTCGCTCAGGGAAGTGAAATATTCTCTGCGTCTTTCTGTTTTTAACTGTAGAAGTCTTATTCCAACTGTGAATTACAGTCATACAATAACTGGCCCTTTGGCCCATCCAGTCTGTACTGACCACTGGGGACCGTTTACACCAATCCCATCAGCAGCCCAGATTTTACCACTAGGAGCAATTTGTAATGGGCAATTAACCAACTGGGAATTCTTTGGGACATTGGAGGAAACTGGAACATCCAGAGGAAACCCTTGTGGCCATAGGGAGAATTTGCAAACTCCACATAGACAGCGGATCAATAACATATGTCAATCTGAGCAGGGTTAGGCCACTTGGCCCATCAGACCTGCCCTATCAATCAATATGATCATGAGTAATCTATGCCAGCATCATCCTGTTCTGTGCTATTCCCCCATAACCTTCAATTCCTATATCTTTCAAATACTTATCTATCTTAGATATGTCAGACGTCAGGATGAAGCTAGGTGTCTGGAACTGTGTTGTAGCAACTCTGTTTGAATGCACCACCTTGGCACATATGCTTCACAATGAACTGCGCTCTGCAATACTTTGCCACAAAGTCATAAGATATAGCAGCAGAATGAAGCCATTCAGCCCATTGAGTTTGTTCTACCATTCAATTATTCATTTTTTTTAAAGGTCCAACTCCATTCTTTCCCCTTATCAATCAAGAACCTATTTATCCAGAGATCCCCCAACCTGGGGTCCATGAACCCTTTGCTTAATGGTATTGGTCTGTGGCATAAGAGAGTTTGGGAACTCCTGCATTAATCTCTGCCTGTATTATACCCAATGTCTTGGCCTCCACAGGTTTCCATGGCAACGCATTCTAATGGCTGAAGAAATTTCTCCTCATCTCAGTTTTAAAGGAATGTCCTTTTATTCTCAGGCTGTGCTCCTGGATCCTGGACTCCCCTACTAACATTCTCTCCACATCCACTCTCTCTGGGCCTTTTTGTAGTTAAGTCAACTGTGATTAAGTCAATCTCCTTTCAGAAAATGCTGTCCAATTAGTTATCCAACAGGCAGATGATGGAGATTCCAGATGTAGATAAATGGGCATCAAAATACAAATAAATTCATATCTGAGGAGAAAATAAAGAAAGATGAGTAACATGCACACATTGTGGGAGCATTCTAACTGGCTGGGTATGGGGGGTGGGGGATGGCCATTGCACAGGATTGAAATAAGCTGCAGGAAATTGTAACTTTATTGGGCTCTATCATAAGCAATGACCTCCTCAGCAACCAGAACATCTTCAAGATTCGAGGCCTCAAAAAGGAGGCATCCATCATTAAGGACCTCCATCAAAGACATGCCCTCTCTGCATTGCTACCGTCTGGGAGCAGGTACAGGAGCCTGAAGGCACAATTTCAACAATTCAGGGACAGTTTCTTCCCCTCTGCCATCCGATTTCTGAAAGGATATTGAACCCATAAACACTACATCACTACTTTATTTTTGCACCACTTATTTTATTTAACATGCATATAAATAATTCTCACTGTAATTTACAGTTTTTACTGTTATGTGTTGCATTGTACCGCTGCTGCATGACAACAAATTTCACCACATATGCCAGTGATATTAAACCTGATTCTGTCAACACACACAAAGTGCTGGAGGAACTCAGCAGGCCAGGCAGCATCTATGGAAAAGATTTCTGTCGACGTTTCAGCACAAGACCCTTCATCAGAACTAAGAAAATGGTGAGGAGCCAGTTAGAAAGACATTCTTACTCTGTCTACTCATCTTTTTTTTTCCCCAGTCCTGATGAAGGGGCTTGGCCCAAAATGTTGACTGAAATCTTTTCCACAGATGCTGCCTGACTTGCTGATTTCCTCCAGCATCTTGTGTGTGTTGCTCTGCATCTCCAGCATCTGCAGATTTTCTCTCGTTTCTGATCCTGTCGTCAGCTTTGTAGTAGGTAAGAGAGCACAGAGGCTGTTCTTCAAGACAAGATGACTTTAGACCCCACCAATGCCATTGACCCTTGAACTTATTTACTTAGCCCATCACCCTTATTGGGGCATAAGCTGCCAACAGCAGCTCACCAGAATCCTCCCTCCTGGGCCAGTCTTTCAAGTTGTCCCCAAGAGCAGCCCGTCTTGCCAAAGATCCTTCCTCTCCCAGGGATGAGGTCGTTGGAGCTTCTGTCGGTATTTTGGTAGCTCTGGTTTTTCCCAGAAAGGGATCGCTAGCCCCACGCCCAACCCTCCTCCTTTTGCAGCCAGGACTGGGACCAGAGTTAGTCGACTCTTTAAGCAGCCGGCAAGTTGGCCTGGCAAGCCTCTGGACTCAGATGGAATTAGGAAAGAGCAATAAATGCAAGTCTTTACGGCAGCACAGGAAAGAAGTCGGCCTTTTATTCTTCCTCATGGTGACTGTTAATCTTTCTGTAGTTGAAATGAGGAGTCAGGGGAGCTGCATGTCCTTCACCTTCCCGTTTACAGAACCGACAGATGTTGATGCACTACATCTAGCTGTGAGTTCCTCTCTGACGTGCATTCATGTTCTACACGTTCCTCTGTTCCTCTCCCTCAGCCACAGCCCTGCATCAGCATAATATTCCTTTCTGAACAAATGAATCTGTCACCATGAGCACAATACTCTTCTGTCTGTCTCCTTGTCACACTCGTTCTGTGTCCCAGGCCACAGCTGCGCTGAAGTGAATTTCCTCCCCCCCCCCCACATTTCTGGCACGAAATAGATTTCCTTCCATGTATTGGATTTTTAATTTAGTATATTTTATATTTCAATGATATCCATCTTGTTACAATTTTCCCCACTTTAGCAGTACGTTCTAGCTTCCTACTTGCTTGTGTTAATATTTTATATGTAATCTTTAGTGGGTGACATCCTCTTGCCATCTTTCCGATTACCCCCACGGGTGCCTTCACATTGAACTTGCTGTGCTGCCTCTCCACAGCTCGGCAGTCGTACATCACAGACCTCCTGCATTTCGAGAGCTTCGCCTGGTACTAAATTTCAAATGAACATCTGAAAGCACAGGACAAATGCCCGTACACTGCGGAACCTGGAAAAAATGTCCAAAGTACTCCTACTCTTTAGGGGTAGAAGTCGGCCGCTTGGGCCCTCGTGCCTTGGCTAGCAGTTAGATCAGCCCTTCCCCAGTGCCATTTGGCTTCATTCCATGTTAATGCTCTACTTCAAAGTAGTCAAAAGAATTCTTCTAGTTCCAAGATCTCAAATACTGTGCTCCCGATGTGACTCCTTCCACATCGGTAAGACCAAAAGTAGATTGGAGTATTGATTTGTTGAGCACCTTTGGTCTGACCACAAAAGGTAGGGTCTCTCATTTCAGTTCAACTTCCCATTCCCATTCTGGCATGTCTGTCTATGGCCTCCTCTACTGCCATGATGAGGCCTTACTCAGATTGGGGAAGAGACGTCTCGGTTTCCACTTGGATGGCCTGGAACCCGAAGGCACGAAATTCGAAAATCGATTGCTCCAACTTCAGGTAATTTTTCTCCCTCCAACTACTTTAGAACGTAAATCAGTACAGCGCATTCAGCCCACAATGTCGTGCTGAACCAGCTCAAAAGCAAATCGAAAACACTCAAAAACTAACCCCTTTCCTACACAATGTTCATTTCCCTCCACCTTTTCCCTTTGCCACCATGCCAGGCACATGCCAGGCACGTTCCAGGCATCCACCATTCTCTGAGTAGAAAACTTACCCCTTACATCTCCCTTGAACCTACCCCTCTCACCTATAATGCATGCTCTCTGGTATTTGATATTTCAACTCTCTCCCCTCAGCCTCTGGCACTCCAGAGAAAAGAACCTGAGTTTATCCAGCCTCTCATGACAGAACACACCCTCTAAACCAGGCAGCATCCTGGTGCACTCTTCTTTTCCCATTCTGACTCCCCTCTCACCAGTTCTCTTCCCCTTCACTGCCCATCACCTTCCTCTGGTTTTCTCTCATCCCCTTTATTCCATGGTTGACTACTTTCTGCTACATGATTTCTTTCTCTTCAGCCCTTTACCTCTTCCATCTTCTTGCTCCCCTCTCCCAACCACCTTCCCCTTACTTGGTCCCACGTAACCACTGCCTGCTTGTACTTCCCCCCCCCCCCCACCTACTCTTTCTTATTTTGGTTTCTTCCCCCTTTCTTACCAGTCCTGATAAAGTTACTCAATCATAAATGGCAATTGTTTATTCCTCTCCATAGACGCTGCCTGACCTGCAGAGTTCCTGCATTTTAGATAGATAGATAGATAGATACTTTATTGTATAAATATGATATGCATCTAAAATCACCCTCCCAAAAAGCATTAATAAATAGCTTTTAAAAAGTTCTTTTGTGTGTTTTGTTTTGTGTTTTGTGTGTGTTCTCCGAAGTCTAATAACATTTTGAGATAGAGAGAGGAAAAAAATCATCTCATCTTAAGCAACACCACAAAATTCTAAACTCTGCAGATGCTGGGGTCAAAGCAACATGTACTTCTCCAGCCCTTGACCTTTCCCCCCCACCTGGCTACAAGGTCCTGGTTAGTAGAGGGACAGAAAGCCGGTTCTTTAATCTTCAGAGCTCTATTCCTTATTTTCAGACGGGAAGTGGAGCACCATACATCCAATCCCTCAGGAATGTTTTAATCAAGCAGCCTTTCAATCTTCTAAACTCCAAACTCAGCAGCATCCGCAGAACGAGACTTCAAGCTGACACCCCTTTACTAGACAGGAGGACTTGGACGATTTTTTTACGATATCAAAGAAATTATGTGGGGAATCAGAATCAGCATTTTATCACTGGTATATGATTCAAAGTCTGTTGTTCTGCAGCAGCAGCACAACATAAAGAGATAAAAATCTATCAATTACAAAGAAAAATAGTGCCAGAAGAAAAGGAATAACAAGTAGTGTTCCTGAGCCATTCTGTGGAAGGGAAGTAGCTTTTTTGCTAAATCATTGAATATTTAAGATTCAAGATTGTTTATTGCCCTGTACACAAATGCAAAGGAGAACAAAATTATTGTTACTCTAAACCTGATGCAGCATTAAAAAAAACATAATAAGCATAAAGAATGCAATAAAAAAAAACAACAAAAAATAATGGGTCTTCAGAATATGGGAATGTGGGTCCGTGGGCTCCCGAACCTCTCCCTGATGGTAGTAAAGAGAAGAAGGCATGTCCCAGATGCTGAGGGTACTTAGTGTTAGCTGCCACCTTCTTTAAGGTGGCTTGAAGATGTTCTTGTTGGTGGGGAAGGTTGTGCCTGTAATGGAGCTGGCAGAGTCCATAACCCTCTGCAGCCCCAGACAAACTTCACACCAGGCTTTGAGCCAACCATCTAGAATGCTCTCCGTATAAATTTGTGAGAGTCTTTGATGTCATACTAAATCTTCCCAAACTCTTAATGCACAGGCATGCCTTCTTTGTGATTCCATGGCTATATTGGGCCCAGGATATACCCTCTAAGATAATGACAACCAGGAACTTAAAGCTGCTCACCTGTTTTTACTGCTGACCTAGCTACTGTTTGAAAATCCAGCCAAGTGGTGTCATAACAACAACATCTCACTCAATGTCAGAAAGACCAAGGAGCTGATTATTGACTTCAGGAGAAGGAAACCAGAGGTCCATGAGTCAGTCCTCATTGCAGGATCAGAGGTGGAGAAGGCTAGCAACTTTAAATTCCTAGGAGTTATTATTATCACCAATCCACATAATATTTCCTCCTCAGGGACGCTCAGGGACATATGCTTAGCCCACTGCTCTACTCTCTATATCCATGACCGTGTGGCTAGGCATAGCTCAAATACCATCTGTAAATTTGCTGTTGATACAATCATTGTTGGTAGAAGCTCAGATGGTGATGAGAGGGAGTACAGGAATGAGCTATGCCAGCGAGTGGAGTGGTGTTTCAGCAACAACCTGGCACTCAACGTCAGTAAGACGAAAGAGTTGACTGTGGACTTCTGGAAGGGTAAGACAAAGGAGCACGTACCAATCCTCATAGAGGGATCAGAAGTGGAGAGAGTGAGCAGCTTCAAGTTCCTGGGTGTTAAGATCTCTGAGGACCTAACCTGGTCCCAAAATATCAATACAATTATAAAGAAGGCAAGATAGCAACTCTACTTCATTAGGCATTTTAAAAGATTTAGTATGTCAACAAATTCACTCAAAAACTTTTATAGATGTACTGTGGAGAGCATTCTGACAAGCTACATCACCGTCTGGTATGGGGTTGCCTACTGCACAGGACCGAAAGAAGCTGCAGAGGGTTGTAAATTTTGTCGGCTCCATCTTGGGTACTAGCCTACAAAGTACCCAGGACATCTTCAAGGAGCGGTGTCTCAGAAAGGCAGCATCCATTATTAAGGCACCCAGGACATGCCCTTTTCTCACTGTTACCATCAGTTAGGAGGTACAGAAGCCTGAAGTCACACACTCAGCGATTCAGGAACAGCTTCTTCCCCTCTGCCATCAGGGAGGAGGTACAGAAGCCTGAAGGCACACACTCAGTGATTCAGGAACAGCTTCTTTTCCTCTGCTATTCATTTCCTAAATGGGCGGTGAACCCGTGAACACTACCTCACTTTATTAATATACAATTATTTGCATTTTTTGCATGATTTAAATCTATTCAATATATGTGTAACCCAAAGGCTCAGCCAGCACATGTCAGTTTAGGGGAAAACTACTTCTGGCCCTGTCAGACTGGGAAGTCTCGTTTGTGTGGATGCTGTGTGATGTGTTGCCCGGTTACAAACCCACATAGCAAAATATCAAACAGTACACCATATGCAATTAACTGATTGATCTTTATATTTGACTAAAGAAAGAAAAAAAAAGAAAAAGGCCCATCTCATGCAACCGTCTATTGCGCATCGTTGGAGCTCACAGTTCGTTCACTTGTTCCCGTCGGCCTCAGCGCAGCCGGCCCTCGGACCCTCGCTCCTCGGTCCACTCCATCCGATGGTCTTCCGACTCTCTCCATTCGTGTCCTCTCTTTCCATCGCTCCCCGACGAAAGACTGTGAAGAACCCGGCTCCCAGACACACAAGGAAGAACAATATTTCTGTCATTGGATAGCCCCTGCATTCCAAAGCCCCGTTATCTCCAGTCAAAACCCAAACATTGCTGCTACAGAGAAGCCATTACCTTAGCAGTGAAACCTTACACAGAAGCCATTACATTAGTCGTAGCAGTGAAACCTTACAGCGTGTTACATACATATACTGTAAATTTATTTATTTATCTACCTATTTATTTTTTCTTCTATATTATGTATTGATAACACAATAGCCAGTATACTCATTGACCTTGGAACAGTATGTCAGACCTCTTGTCCTTCATTGCGTGGTCACGTGAAATCATAATGAACCTTGATACAATGGGATATCCAACAGTTATTTATTGTTTCTCCATTCCTCTCTTCATTGCATCGTTTCCAATATTTTCCCACCCTTTCTTTCTTCTCTCTTCTCCACCTCCTACATTCTCTCTCCTCACCCTTATTCTGACAGAATCTCACTCTTATACATATTGTTTCTCCTCATCTCTTTCTCCACTTTACTCTTCCCTCCAAGCTTCTCTCCTCTCTTTCCCCTTATCTCATTCTCAATCCCATATTGCCTTGATCTTCTATACTCCACCCCACTAACCCCAATTCCTCCACCAATGCTCAATCTTCTTTCTCTTCCCCACCTCTGTCATATCAAACCCTTCCACCTGCCCCTCTATCACATCACCCCTTTCTCTTCAATCCAATCCTCTATCCTATGTTCCATCACAGACCACCATCCCTCTTCCTCCCCTGTTTCTAACCACTTCTTTCCTCTACCCTTCTACCTCAGAATTCCCGAAGACTTTCAATGAGTTTAGTCAACACAGTGCAATTACAAAGAAAACATGGCACAGCCTCTACTTGCTTAGGAGTTTGCAAAGATTCGACTGGCTGCATCACAGCCTGCTATGAAAACTCCAATGCTCTTGAATGGAAAATCCTACAAAAAGTAGTGGATGCAGCCCAGTCCAGCACCAATAAACCACTCCCCACCAATGAGCACATCTACATAGAGCACTATCGCAGGAAAGTAGCATCCATCATCAAGGACCCTACCACCAGGATGTGCCCTCTTTTTGCTGCTGCCATCAGAAAGAAGGTACAAGAGCTTCAGGACTAACACCACCAGGTTCAAGAACGATTATTAGCCTTCAACCATCAGGACCTTGAATCAAAGGGGATAATTTCACTTGTCCCATCATTGAAATATTCCTACAACCTGTGGATTCACTTTCAAGGCTTCTTCATCCCATGTTCTCAATATTTATTGCCTACATATTTATTATTATTATTTTTGTATTGGCACAGTTTGTTGTCTTCGGCACTTCGGTTGATCCTGTTATAGTTACTATTCTATGGATTTGCTAAGTATGCCCGCAGGAAAATGAATCTTAGTTTTGTATATGGTGACATATATGCACTTTGATAATAAACTTTTTTTACTTCTTTTTTCGCCCCACCCAGTCCCACCCTCTAGTAAAATTGACATCCAAACTGACCAATCAACGTTGGAAAAAGGCGGTACTTCAATTGGTTGCTAAGACGCAGAACTACACTTCGGCAACTCATCGATCCCCAGCTAATAAAAATTTTCTGATTGCTTTCTCAAACCGTTAAAATTATGATAACAATCCATTGATCCAAATGCTGGAATCTTTTCGCCGTTCATTAAATCTTCACCGAAAGAATCCCGGGAGGCCGCTAGTGATTGATGGGTCTATTATCCACTCATTTTCCGTATGTTGGAGAGGCAGCCAATTAATTCTAGAGGAAGGCGGGACCCCCAGGCCCCGCCCAGCACTGGCGGTGTGAGTAGCAGTAATTCCAACCAATGCCCAGTGGAATCTGAATAGGAATAGCCAATCACATACATACTGGCGGGACTTCCGCCAACCACTGTTACTAGGACCCGGATCCTGTCCCTAACAACGGCTTGAGTTGAATGAGGGAGTTGCTGCGGAGGTGAGTTACCTGGGTGAGTGGGGGCAGGGTGGTTTCTTTACTGGGAAATGTTTTGTTTATCGCCCCTCCCCCTTTACGCTGTATAGTTTACCGAGGTGAGGGGCTTTTGGAATGGCTGTGGGACGTGATGGAGGGGGTGGTTGGTTGGTGAGAATGGGCAGGTGGCTGTGGGTGTAGCTTTGGCCTCAATAGGTTCTCCTCGGCCGTTTTTAACCCAACAAGGTCCCAGAGCCAGCAAAGTAATGGGTCGGCCGTTTCAGTACGCTTGATTGTAGGATTCATGTTGTGGTCCCCGGAGTAAACTTACAAATTTCATGGGGGGGGGCAAGTTATTAACAAAAGAGCCCCGATTGTGCTGAGTTTATATATTTAGAAAGAAGAGGTAAAGGCGATTGGCGAGCTGCTTGCACTAATAGAGAAGTACAGTACAGAAACAGGCCCATTACGACCCTCTGAGCGAAGTTTCCCCTCATGTTCCCCATAAACTTTTCACCTTTCATCCTTAACCCATGACCTCTAGTTGTAGTTCCACCCAACCTCAGTGGAAAAAGCCTGCCTGCATTGCCCTATCTATTCTCCTCATAATTTTGTATACCTCAATCAAATCTCCTCTCAATCTTCTACATTCTAAAGAATACATTCCAAACCTATTCAGTGTTTCTTTATAACTCGGGTCCTCCAGACCCGGTAACATCCTTGTAAATTTTCCCTGCACACTTTCAGCCTTGCTTACATCTTTCCTGTAGGTAGGTGACCAAAACTGTGCACAAAACTCAAAATTAGGCCTCATCAATGTCTTGTACAACTTAAACGTAACATCCCATCTTCTGTTCTCAGTACATTGATTTACAAAGGCCAGTGTGCCAAAAGCTTTCTTTCTGATCCTATCTGCCTGTGACATGACTTTCAGTGAATTATGTACCTGTATTCCCAGATCTTTTTGTTCTACTACATTCCTCAGTGCCCCGCTGGGTAAGACTTATCGTCGTTGGACCTACTGAAGTGCAGAACCTTGAACTTGTCTGCATTAAGTTCCATCTGCAATTTTTTCAGCCCATTGTCCAGCTGTCACAGGTCCCTCTCACTGTCCACTGCACCCCCAATTTTAGTGTCATCTACAAATTTGCTAGTCCAGTTAACCACAATATCATCCAGATCATTGATTACAGATGACAAGCAACAAAGAACCCAGCACCAATCCCTGTGGCACACCACTAGTCATGGGCTTCCCAACAGAGAGGCAAACCTCAATGACCACTTCTCCCTCAAAGCAGATGTCTCAACCAATTAACTACCTCATCCTGAACCTTCTTGACCAACCTCCTATGCGGGACCTTGTCAAAAGTCCATATTGACAGCATTCACTTACTTGGTAACTTCTTTGGAAAAACTCTCTAACATTGGTCAGACATGACCTACCTCGCTCAAAGCCATGTTGACTATCCTTAGTCAGTCCATGTCTATCCAATTACATAAATTTATCTAGTACCTTAGAATACTTTCTAACACCTTTCGCACAACTGATGTCAGACTCACTGGCCTATAATTTCCTAGTTTCTGTTTAGAGCATTTTTTAACTAGCAGAACAACTGTTCTCCAGTCCTCTGGAACTTCTCCTGTTGCTAAGGATGTTTAAAAATCACTGTTAAGGCCCCAGCAATTTCTGCACTTACCTCCTGTTGGTGTCCCAGGGAACACCTTCTTAGACCCTGGGGATTTATCCACACTGATTTGCCTCAGAGTAGCAAACACCTCTTCTGTAATCTGTGCAGGGTCTGTGAAGCTGATGCTGCTTTGCCTCACTTCTGTAGACTCTGTATCCGTCTCACAAGTAAATAACAGATGCAAAAAATGTTTAAGATCGTCCCCATCTGTTTTGGCTGCGCATATGGATTGCCATTCTGGTCTTCCAGAGGACCAATTTTGTCCCCAGGAATCCTTTTGCTCTTGACATGCCTATAGAATGCTTCAAGATTCTCCTTCACCTCTGCTAGAGCAACTTCGTGCCGCCTTTCAGCCTTCTTGATTTCTTAAGTGTTGTCTTGCTTTTCTTGTACTCCATAGCACCTCATTTGTTCCCACTTGCCTATACTTGTTATGTACCTCCTTTTCTCCCCCCATCTTAACCAGAGCTTCATATCTCTTGAAAACAAAGGTACCCTACACGTGTTATCTTTACCTTTTTTTCTGACAGGCACGTACAAGCTTTGTACTCTCAAAATTCTGTTTTTGAAGGCCTCCCACTTTCTAAGTACTCCTTTTCCAGAAAACAGCATGTTCCAGTCCATACTTGCCAGATCATTTCTGATACCATCCAAAATGGCCTTTCTCCAATTTAGAATCTCAACCCGTGGATCAGACCTCTCTCTTTGCATATTTACTTTGAAACCTATGCCATTATGATCATTGGATACAAAGTGATCCCCGACATGAACTTCTGTCACCTGCCCTGTCTCATTCCATAATAGATCAAGTATTACACATTTAGCATTGGGACTTCTATATACTGATGAAGGAAACTTTCCTGGACACTTTTGGCAAGCTCTATCCCACCTAGTCCTTTTAAAGTATGGGAGTCCCAGTCAATATGTGGAAAGTTAAAATCACCTATTATCACAACGTTGTGTTTCTTGCAACAGTCTGCGATCTCTTGACAAATTTGTTCCTCTAAATCCCTAGAACTGTTGGGTAATGTAGCCCCATTAACATGGTCATACCTTTCTTATTTGAAAATTCCACCCATAACACCTCACTGTCAAGTTCTCCAGTCGGTCCTGACGGTGCACTGCCGTGACATTTTCCCTGACTAGTATGCCACCCCTTCTCCTTTAATCCTTCCCACTCTGTCACGTCTAAAACAACAGAACCCTGGAGTATTGCGCTGCCAGTCCTGCCCATCCTGCAACCAGGTTCACTAATTGCTACAATGACAATTCCAGGTGTTGATCCACCCCTTGAGGTCATCCACCTTTCCTACAATACTACTGGCATTGAAATATACGCAACTCAGGACACTAGACACACCGTGCTTAACCTTTTGATTTCTAACTTTGTCTTACCAACCTCTCCACTCCCTCCTAATATCTAAATCATTACGGATCAGAAAGTCAACTTGGCCCACTAAATTTGTACTGGCATTTTTTAGAGCAGGTTATTTGGTTCCACTTACCCGTAGCCTGCAAGTAGTTTTCCTTAATTCACTTGTAACAAAGTATTTCACTTGCAGGCATTTCCACATCATAGCTACTCTGTGCCCTTTGTCACTTTGAATCTGTGTCCTCAGACCTTTGAATATCTCCCAATGGGAGCAGCTTGTCTCGGTTTACCAAATTCCTAGGAAGGATTTAAAAGGATTCAGAGTACATTTATTATCAAAGTATGTATGCAGCATACAACCCTGAGGTTTTTCTTCACCACAGACTACCTCGACATAAATAAAACCATGGAGCCCGTTGAAAGAAAAGCCTCCACACCCCCATGTAAAAAAACAAAACAGCGCAAACAGCATCAAGAACATCAACCCCCCCCCTCCCCATGTGCATAAAACAAATCCTCAAAGAAGGAACAAGCAAAAAACAATATAAAACGCAAAATTGAAAGAGTCCATATTCTCTTCAGCACGGTGTTCGTTATCTTCAGGCCGTCCTAATTCAAAGTCATCCAAAGTAGCAACAGGGGAAGGGATGACCGGATGCACATTATAATGTGAACTACGGTCGAATCCACAAACTGCAGACCCAAAACTTCGGTACCATTCTCTGACAGCATTGACGGAGAGAACTGAACTGAATTGACTTTATTTCTTGCATCCTTCATATAAAATCTTTACTTTACGTCTCTGTCTAAATGTGCAATCATAGTAATTTATAATAAATAGAACAGTCACTGTAACATAGAAATACACTCAGATCAGCAGGAGTTAGTCAGTCTGATGGCCTGGTGGAAGAACCTGGCCCGGAGCGTGTTGGACCTGGCTTTCATGCTGCGGTACCGCTTCCCGGATGGTAGCAGCTGGAGCAGTTTGTGGTTGGGGTGACTCAGGTCCCCAATGATTCTTTGCGCCCTTTTACCACACCTGTCTTTGTAAATGTCCTGAATCGTGGGAAGTTCACAACCACAGATGCGATGGGCTGTCCGCACCACTCTCTGCAGAGTCCTGTGATTAAGAGAGGTATAGTTCCCATACCAGGCAATGATGCAGCCACTCAGGATGCTCTTAATTAGAGATCGTTTGAATGCAGGAACCTTCCCTGAGGAGCAGCAAGTAGGAGAGAGAGACCGAGAGAGTCTGTTATACGCAGGCACCTTTCTCTGGCATCAGTGAGCCAAAGGCAGGGTAACCAAACTAACATTAATGCCCTCAATCAACCCAACATTCCAAGCACTGAGGCTCTGATTATATTTGGTTGCCACTGTTGGGCAGGCCACATTGCTTCTACTCTTGTGAAGCAGTCTCCTTTCTGTGACAAATCCCAGAACAAACTTATGGTGGACTTCAGTAAAAACTCAAGTGTCCTTTTGAAAGGGTGACGAGAGTGCAGGAACCACCGCTGACTTCAGGAAATCCCTGGCCTGTGAGTTTTGAAAGGGGATATGGAGCATTTCGGATGATATTTTGGTCTGGCATCTGGTGCGCACACAAGTCCTCTGTAAACAGTGGTAGAAGTGTACCACTGTTATCTCTTCCAAACTGCCATCTCCAGCTCCATCTGTAGAAGAGTCTGTAGTCCTACATTGGCCCCCTCGGTTTCCTCGGGATTACAAAATCTGAGTGGAAGAAATACTGAGAAACAACTTAATGCCAACATTTGATCTTTCTAAACCAAGCTTGATGAAGTTCATTTCCAGTAAATCTCTCAACCTTGCCTCATGGAGACCACCCCCAGGTTCTCTGTGTAATTTAAGATGAAGTCTCAAGTCCATGGAGCCTTTTGGGTAAATCTTATCCCATTGGATTCTGTTGATTGCTAAGGTTATCATTTGAGAGTAAACCAAAATAACATTCATTTATTCCTCCTTCCCTTTCTATTATGGTCCTTTGTCCTCTCCTGTTGGATTCCTTCTTCTTTAGACCTTCACTTCTCCCAAATATCACCTTTCAGCTTCTCACTTCATTCCCCCTCCCCAACCTACCTACCTTCCCCCTCATCTGGTCTCACCTATCACCTTCCAGCTTGTACTCTTTTTCTTCCTTCTATTTTCTTATTCTGGCTTCTTCCCCCTTCCTTTCCAGTTCTGATGAATGGTATGGCCCAAATGTTGACTGTATTCTTCTCCATAGATGCTGCTCAAACTGTTGATCCTCCAGTATGTTGGTGTGTGTATCATATTACACCACCTTCATCACTGAGTGCCATGTCTTATGATGTAAGTGATTGTGGTTTTGACCATGAATGTTCTTGGCAAATGTAGATTGGAGGACTGCTTTGTAAAGCACAGAAGGCAAGATCTCCCAGTGGCCACCCATTTCATCTTGACTTCCCATTCCTATACGGTCATGTCTGTCAATGGCCTCCTCTCCTACCTTGATGTGGCCATACCTAATATTCCATTTGGCTAGCCTACAACCTGATAGCATGAACATTGACTTCTCTGACTTCTGGTAACTCCTCTCTTTTTGCATTCCCCATTCTGGTTCCCCTTTTGAACCCTTCTCTTCTCCTGACCTGTCCGTCTTCTCGTTCTGATGCCCATCCTCGTGCCTTTCTTCCATGCTACATTGTCCTCTCCCATCAGATTAACCCTCTACCTCTTCCACCTATCCTCTGACTTCCTTTTATACACAAGTTGCTCTTCTATCAAGGCCCCCTCCCTCTGTAGATTTGCACTTGTTCAGATATTCTGGAACTTCCACTGCATGGGGCTTGTCAGCAGTGGTTGGCAACTCATCTAGAAGGAAAACACTGATCTCAAACCTCTGCTGTTTTATAGCTATACCCACTCGTGGGAAGGCTTTGGGAGTGAACTCTGTGAAAAAAAAATTCAGAACTGGACTCCTTAAGGCAGTCCTATGATGAATTCTACATTGACTGGCAAATCCTGCAATGCTACTGGTGCCAATCTGTATCGGTCTCTACTATTACTTTGGGTTGATTGGATGCATGGTTGCGGGAGTGGGGAGCTTGCTACATGGGCAACAGCTTGCTCTTTATATTGTACTGCCAGGCTTGCATTTTTAGACAGCTAGGACGCAACCTCCATGATTGACTCTAACCAGCAGAGGCCTCACTATCTGGTGTAAAACATCTCCAGCTGTCCTCTCCCTCAAAGAAGAATGACCAAAGAGAGCAGAGTGATTAGATATTCTGAAAATCCAGTAGATTAGTTAATATAACATTTATTGCCATCATCTTTTTGAAATAGAAAATTAAGTTTCTATTTTCCTTTTCTCCTAGCTGGGGTGAGGTGTGTCTGCAATGGCAGAGCCAGAAGCAAAAAAGGAAGAGCCGGATTCCAGACGTCTTCAAACCTTCCCCATCGTCAGAGTGAGTTTCCCATCAAAGTGCTTTAACTTCGTTCCCGCTTGCAGCTGAAAGTTCATATAATCCAAAGACCACCTCGGCTTCTGTATTCTGTGTCGCCCGTGGCCCCTAGGTGTGCCATTCACTCAAAACATTTTTAGTGCCTGAATGTTCCTCACAGGTAGCAGCAGGTGAATCTTTAACTACTGAAGCCAAATTCATTCATTCAAACCAGAGGACATGGGTCAAAGGTGAAAGGTGAAAAGTTTAAAGGAAACTGGGGGGCTTCTTCGCAGAGTAGTGGGAGTATGGAATGAGCTGCCAGATGAAGTGGTGAATGTGGGCTCATTTTTAACATTTAAGAAAAACTTGGACAGGTACATGGATGAGAGGTTTATGGAGGGATATGGTCCAGGTACAGGTCAGTGGGACTAGGCAGAAAAATGGTTCGGCACAGCCAAGAAGGGCCAAAAGACCTGTTTCTGTGCTGTAATGTACTATGGTTCTATGTACCGTGTCATACGATGTGGGCGATCATGGTATTCCCGTGACCATGATTGTTATTGGCAAATTTTTCTATCGCCATTGCCTTCATCTGAGCATTGTCTTTACAAAATGGTGACCCTGGCCATTATCAATATTCTTCAGAGATTGTCTGCTTGGTATCAGTGGTTGTGTAACCAGGACTTGTGATATGCATCAGCTGCTCTCGTGGCCTTGCGTGACCCCCGATAGGTGGGCTTAGCATATGCTACACCTTGCCCAAGGGTGACCTGCAGGCTAGCGGAGGGGATGAGTGCCTTATACTC
Organism: Hypanus sabinus; assembly: GCF_030144855.1. Lineage (NCBI taxonomy): Eukaryota > Metazoa > Chordata > Chondrichthyes > Myliobatiformes > Dasyatidae > Hypanus > Hypanus sabinus. The sequence goes on from NC_082734.1 coordinate 10,899,483, forward strand.
CACCCCACCACCCCAAGCCATATATCCAGTAATAACTGGGGCCCTTTAAATTACCCTTCAGTATATAAAAGGGCCCCATTTATTGAAGCCATATATTTGGCAACTTATCTCCCTTCAATCTTGTTGAGCTCTGGGCTTGGAAGCTGTTTCACAGGCAGTAATTGTTTAATTGATTTATTAATCAATTGATACTTTGAATGTCCTTATTGATTTAGTCATTGATATAACTGAAACCTATTAGATATAATAGGGCAAGTGAGGTTATTTGTAAACCTGCGCATCAATGTGTGGCAGACATTCGTAAAGGGTATTGATTGAGATGATGGACTTCTGTCATATCAACTTCTGACAGATCAACTTCACTTCTGAGTATCTTGTCACTGGATTTAATTCCTGTTCAAATTTTATATGCAGATTTTCCCTTGGGTCACTGTTGTATCACAGCGATAACCATGCTAGTCGCTCCTTGGGTGAAAATCGAACAATCCTAGGGTGCTGGATCAAGATTCAAGTTTATGTATCACGTGTGCATCGAAACATACAAAGAATATAGAACAGCACAGAACAGGCCATTTGGCCCACAATGTTGTACCGAACCAGCTAAAAGGCAAATCAGAAACTCTAATCCCTCCTACCTACACAACGTCCATATTGCTCCATCTTCCGTACATTCGTGATCTTATAAGCCTCTATCTGATCTCTTCTCAGCCTCCAGCGCTTCAGAGAAAACAACCCAAGTTTATCCAGCCTCTTGTGATGGCATGAGTCTTGTAAGCCAGGCAGCGTCCTGGTAAACCTCTTTTGCACCGTCTGTAAAGCCTCAACATCCTTCTTATAGTGGGGTGACCAGGAATGTACAGTAAAATATATGTTTGTGTTAATTATGTTAACTGTCAGCATACCCAAGAGTATGTTGGGGGCAGTTGGCAGGTGTCACCACGCATTTCGGCACCAAAATAGCATGCCCACCATGCTCAGCAGAATAAAACTGAACACAATAAGCAATAAAATAACAACAGCCATGTTCCTCCCTCTCAGTCTTCTAACCTCAACAAGCAGTCTTATTCAGACTCTAGCCTCTCTTGTACTCCGATTTGGACTTGGACACGTTGAAATTGGGCCTCCAGCTACCCCAGCGGCCTCAGAGATTCACAGACCCGGGGATCTGGCCAACAGCCCATAACTGCCAGACTTCTGTTTCACCCCGCAGGCCTTGACCCTCCGCATCGACCCCAAAGGATGGTGCTGCGGAAGGGATCGTCCAGGTGCTCAGTGATCTCAATTCAAGCTGTTTGAAGTTAGAAATTCAGATTTAGGTCCCTGTTCTTAAAAACTAACCAGAATAAGCATGAATATGTAACTTACTCCCTTTTTCATACCACACTCCCACCCATGTGACTAGCTACCATAATAAATGAGCAACACAGTATACAATGCAGATAGAAAACATGCAGGGCCCCTACACACACAATTCTACCACTTATCTCCACTGGAGAGGCAATTTATAGCAGCAAATTAATTTACCAACCTACGTGTCATTGGGAGTGGGGAAAAAATGGGAGTTAACATTTTTGTAAAAATGGTCACAAGGAGAATATACAAACTATACATCGACAGCAACAGAGTCCAGGATTGAACCTAGGCCACTGGAGTTCTGAGGCAGAATCTCTACTAGCCGTGTCACTTTAACATTCTCAATTAATCGGAAAATCAATGTCTTTGCCTTCACAGATGTGTCTGACCTATTGCTAATTGAATTGACTTTATTTCTTAGATCCTTCATTACTCCATCTAAATGTGCAATCTGCAATCATAGTAATTTATAATTTATAATAAATAGAACAGTCAGTGTAGTATAGAGTACTCTCAATTCAACGTGAGTTAATCAGTCTGTTGGCATGGTGGAAGAAGCTGTCCCAGAGCCTGTTGGTCCTGGCTTTTAAGTTGCGGTACTGGTTCCTGGATGGTGGCAGCTGGAATAGATTGTGGTTGGGGTGACTCGGGTCCCCAGTGATCCTACAGGCCCTTTTTACACACCTGTCCTTGTGAACTTCTCATGATTCAGGATATTTACAACTACAGATGCGCTGGGCTGTCCGCACCACTCTCTGCAGAGTCCTGCGATTAAGGGAGATACAGTTCCCATACTAGGCGGTGATGCAGCCAGTCAGGATGCTCTCAATTGTGCCACTGTAGAAAGTTCTTAGGATTTGGGGGCCCATACTAAACTTCCTCAACCATCTGACATGAAAGAGGTGCTGTTGTGACTTTTTCACCACACAGCTGGTGTGTTCAGACCACATGAGGTCCTTGGTGATGTGGATGTTGAGGAACTTTAAGCTGTTTACCCTCTTAACCCCAGAGCCATTGATGTTAATAGGGGTTAGCCCATCTCCATTCCTCCTGTAATCCGCAGCCAGCTCCTTTGTTTTTGCGACATTGAGGGAGAAGTTGTTTTCTTGACACCACTGTGTCAGAGAGATGACTTATTCCCTGTTGACCACCTTGTTATTGTTTGAGATGAGGCCAGTCAATGAAGGGTTGACGGCAAATTTACTTAGCAGACTTGGGTGTACAGGAGTAAAGGAGGGGACTCAGTACACAGCCCTGAGGGGCTCCTGTATTGAGAGTCACAGGGTTGGAGGTGAGAGAACCCACTCTTACAATATTCTGGCAATCTGACAGGAAGTCCAGGATCCAGTTACACAAGGCAAGGTGCAGGCCAATGACTCTGAACTCCTTGTTCAGCCTGGATGGAATTATGGTGTTGAATGCTGAACTGTAGTCCAAAAACGGCATTTGCACGTAAGTCTCCTTCTCCAGGTGTGTAAGGCTGGTATGTAGAGCAGTGGCTTTTGTGTCATCTGTCGATCGGTTGTGTCGGTAGGCGAATTGTAAGGGGTCCGGTTTGGGTGGTAGCAAACTGCAGATGTAATCCGTAACCAGCCTCTCAAAGCATTTGCTCATTATTGAGGTGAGTGCAACAGGACACCAGTCGTTCAGGCATGTTAGTGCCTTCTACTTTTATTTCACATTTCTAGCTCTTGCTGCTTGATTATGCATCTTTTAGGTCAAATTTAAATACTGTCTACCCACAAGGTCAGTTGATACCATTTGCATTATTGATTTTTGGTTCCATTAGTGGTTGATGCTGGTTAGTGATGTAAATTTGCTGTGATTTGTGGTAATTAGACACTTGTTGAATTTAAACAATCTAATATTCCAGCTGCAGTTCTACTTTTTAATTTTATTTTATTCAGCAAAGTAGCACGGTGTAGGCCCTATGCCCTTTGAGCCACACCGCCCCAGCAGCCCTGCAACCCCAATTAACCCTAACCTAATCATGGGATAATTTACAATGACCAGTTAACTACCTGATATGTTTTTCAACTGTGGGAGGAAACTGGAGTACCCAAGGAAAACCCACACATTCCATGGTGCAGATGTACGGAGACTTCTTGGAGACGGTGCCGTAATTGAAATCCATAATACCCCGGGCTGTAATAATGTTGCGCTGCTATGCTACCATGGCACCCACGGTTTTAGTTCTGTCTTTTTTATTGACTTCACGTTGAGACTGCCCTCTTTCCCTGCAAAATCTGACCCTAAACCATACTAAGAGGGCATGTTGACAGACACTTAAATAGTATTAATGAGGGCAAATGAAATTGGTGTAGATGGGCAAAAAGGTTTGATTGGATGTGGTGGAACGAAGAGCTTGTGGGCTGTACAACTGACTGTAGGGTATTTGGACCTGGTTTGTTCAATAGATGAGGGTGACAGAGAGGTGCCATGGTGTGTTCCTGTATGAGATTATCTTAGAAATCCATTAGTTGCAAGTCACTTATACAATCTAATGTTCAAAGTATGTATACAACCTTGTAAATGGCCACAAAATAAAGAAACACAATATACTCTTTTAAAGAAAAGCCCCACACAAGACCATTAAACGTGCAATTAAAAAAGAACAAATCACGCAAACAACAAAAAGCGAACGAATAACACACGGAACATTAAATGTCAAACTGCAGAATCCCCAAAAATTGGCCCACCGACTCGAGCTACCAAAGCGAGTGAAGTGGTCCAGGAGCCGTTGGCCCCGGCTTCTGCCAGAGAGTCATTGAGGCTACATCCACACTATTCCAGACAAATCTGTAACCGAAGCTTTTTCTCTTCGTTTTTACCCTCTGTCCACACTAAAATGGCGTTTTCATCCCCCGAAACCGGAGCTTTTCAGAAACGCTCTCCAGGGTGTGTAATTTTGAAAACACTGCTTGGGCAGATCAGTGTGGACAGCGTAACCGAGACTTCTGAAAAAGCTATCAGACAGCAAAGCGCTATTTCATTGTTTTCTTGAATGCAACCTAACAATTTCAGAACAGACAGCAACGAGACTGAAGCCAGAAAAGTTAGAAATGTACTCACCAAATACTTTGACCCATAACTTACTGAATAAATAAGTATACTCACTTTGATCTGTTTTCTGTCCTTGATCGTATGAAGGTGGTTTACCTATTTATGCAGGTACTTCTCTGACAATAGATCTGTAACAGCCTAATGTAAGATTATATGGAAATACAAGATAACACTGACACAGACATGTTTTATACATTTAACAAGGTGCTTTATTAATGCAACAGAGTTGGTCAGTTTTTCAATGTTCGTCTTCAGCCTGGTCATGCTGTCTGTGAACTTCCTGTTGGTTGCCTCCATACACTCCAGTATTTGTTTTTTTTTAGTTTTATGTTCTCCTGCACGCGAGCCAACAGCTGTACGTCGATTTAAGTTTTTCTAGTCTGTAACTACACAAACGTGCACTTTTACGGCAAGATTCGACACCAAACATGTCGCTTGTTTTTGGTAGATGTGTCCTGTGCATGCGCAGTAGGAGGAGATTCGCTGAAATCTCCATTTCAATGTGGATAGAGATATTTTCAAAAACGCATAGTGTGGACGTCTATTGTTTTTATGCAAAACTGGGGATTTCAAAATTATCCGGTCTAGTGTGGATGTAGCCTAAGTTCAGCACCTTGATGATGGTTGCAGGCCCCATTTACAGATCAGAGTAAAACTGGAAGTTCCTTGATCAAATTGCACATTTAGCGCTGAGGACATCAAGCATCTTAAACATCTGCCCTGGAGAAAATCTCTTCTAGAAATCTTGGAAATGTGAATGTATCTAAAGGATGCATTTTAGAGACTGGATGAAAAGTACATTGAGGTTATTAAGGAGTTTGACAATTTGCTGTGTAAGATGCAGTTCAGGATTATTCGAGCCAGCAATAGATCCCTCTGAAACAAAATATAAATCTATTTGTGTAATTGTTCCCAGATGTTTAAGGGAAATGAGATCATTGTAGAGATTAGTTGTGGCTTCAGTCCCTTGAGAGATTTCACCTCATTGAAAGCTGATTCCTAATCTCTTCAAAGCAAGGCAACAAGAAGCAAGCAGTCAATACAGTTCCTGAGTCTGCTCTGCTTTTCAGGGTGCTATGGTGGCGTATAGCGGAACGCTATTACAACTTGGGTTGTTGGAGTTTGGAGTTCAATCCTGATGTCCTCTACAAGGAATCTCTGTACATCCTCCCTGTGAAATGTATGGGTCTTTTCCACGGTCTTCCGGTTTCCTCCCATAGTCAAAAGGCCCACCAGATAGCTAATTGGTCATTGCAAATTGTCCTGTGATTAGGTTAAGGTTAAATCTGGTTTGTGGGACAGTACAGCTTGAAGGACTGAAAGAGCTTATTACGTGTTGTATCTCTAAATAAATACATAAAATTAGCTCTGCTCGTGGTTGATGTGATCTTCAAATCTTTAATTCTCAAAAACGGGGGAAAAAAGCCTTGAATGTATTGAATAATGCAGCCTTAATACCTCTGAGGTACAGAATTCTAAAGTTTTGTTGACTCAGGAGAATTTCCTACTCATCCCAGTCATTTGTTTCCAGCATTGCGATATGCCAGAGGAAATGAAGGTTGAGACAATGGAACTGTGTGTCACGGCTTGCGAAAAATATTCTGCAAATAATGAGGTGAGTCTGTCAAGTTCTCGTGTGGCATTTTTTGTGGGTGGGATGGTACACCTCCTTTGTTAAGGTGTCTGAAAAGTCTCCATGATGCCCCTCCTGGTGAAATAGCCTGCCAGCATGTAGAACTTTGCCACAGCACCAAATCTGTGTGCTCTTCAAAGGGAGAAAATAGTGATCACATGAACTGTGTTCCTGCTTGCCAAGGAGAATAAAATGCAAAGTTCTTTATAGGCATCCATTAGTCTTGTGAGTCCATGGATTTGTGTCTTGGAAGGTTTTCAGGGCACAGGCCTGAGCAGGGTTGTATGGGAGACTGGCAGTTGCCCATGCTGCAAGCCTTCCCCTCTCCACGCCACCGATGTTGTCCAAGGGAAGGGCACTAGGATCTAAGCAGCTTGGCACCGGTATCGTCGCAGAGCAATGTGTTGTTGAGTGCCTTGCTCAAGGACACAACACGCTGCCTCAGCTGAGGCTCGAACCAGTGACCTTCAGATCACTAGACCGATGCTTTATCATATAACCATATAACAATCACAGCATGGAAACAGGCCATCTCGGCCCTCCTAGTCCGTGCCGAACTCTTAATCTCACCTAGTCCCACCTACCTGCACTCAGCCCATAACCCTCCAATCCTTTCCTGTCCATATACCTATCCAATTTTACCTTAAATGACACAACTGAACTGGCCTCTACTACTTCTACAGGAAGCTCATTCCACACAGCTATCACTCTCTGAGTAAAGAAATACCCCCTCGTGTTTCCCTTAAACTTCTGCCCCCTAACTCTCAAATCATGTCCTCTCGTTTGAATCTCCCCTACTCTCAATGGAAACAGCCTATTCACATCAACTCTATTTATCCCTCTCAAAATTTTAAATACCTCGATCAAATCCCCCCTCAACTTTCTAAGCTCCAATGAATAAAGACCTAACTTGTTCAACCTTTCTCTGTAACTTAAGTGCTGAAACACCAGGTAACATCCTAGTAAATCGTCTCTGCACTCTGTCTAATTTATTGATATCTTTCCTATAATTCGGTGACCAGAACTGTACACAATATTCCAAATTTGGCCTTACCAATGCCTTGTACAATTTTAACATTACATCCCAACTTTTGTACTCAATGCTTTGATTTATAAAGGCCAGCGTTCCAAAAGCCTTCTTCACCACCCTATCTACATGAGACTCCACCTTCAGGGAACTATGCACTGTTATTCCTAGATCTCTCTGTTCCACTGCATTCCTCAATGCCTTACCATTTACCCTGTATGTTCTATTTGGATTATTCCTGCCAAAATGTAGAACCTCACACTTCTCAGCATTAAACTCCATCTGCCAACGTTCAGCCCGTTCTTCTAACCGGCATAAATCTCCCTGCAAGCTTTGAAAACCCACCTCATTATCCACAACACCTCCTACCATCGGCATACTTACTAATCCAATTTACCACCCTATCATCCAGATCATTTATGTATATTACAAACAACATTGGGCCCAAAACAGATCCCTGAGGCACCCCGCTAGTCACTGGCCTCCATCCTGATAAACAATTATCCACCACTACTCTCTGGCATCTCCCATCTAGCCACTGTTGAACCAATTTTATTACTCCAGCATTAATACCTAACGACTGAACCTTCTTAACTAACCTTCCATGTGGAACTTTGTCAAAGGCCTTGCTGAAGTCCATATAGACTACATCCACTGCCTTACCCTCATCAACATTCCTCGTAACTTCTTCAAAAAATTCAATAAGGTTTGTCAAACTTGACCTTCCACGCACAAATCCACGCTGGCTACTCCTAATCAGATCCTGTCTATCCAGATGACTATTAATACTATCTCTAAGAATACTTTCCATTAATTTACCCACCACTGATGTCAAACTGACAGGTCTATAATTGCTCTGACAGGTCTATATTATCCACTAGGCCACGTGCCAACAATGCAAAGTTCAAGGTAAATGTATTCCTAAAGTACGAATATGTCACCATATACTGCTCAGATTCATTTTCTTGCAGGCATTCACAGTAGAAAAGAGAAATACAATAGAATTGGTGGAAAAACTACACACATGTCACACAACCAATGTACAGAACTGTGAAAATTAAAAAAAACAAGTAATAAATAAGTAATACAGTGAACATGAGTTGTAGAGTCCTTGAAAGTGAGTCCATGAGTTGTGAAAGCAGTTCAGTGTTGTGGTGAGTGAAGTTATCCACTCTGGTTCAGGAGCCTGAAGGCTGAAGGGGAACCGAGTGGTGTGGGACCTGAGGCTCCTGTACTGGTGGCAGCAGTGAGAAGAGAGCCTGGCCTGGATGGTGGGGGTTCTTAGTGATGGATGCTGCTTTCTAGTAGGAGCACTCCCATGTAGATGTGCTCGTTGTTGGGGAGGGCCTTTTGTGTGATGGACTGAGCTGTGATGGTTGCTAACTCCATCTAAAACATGGTGGTTTGCACCTCTCAATCCATTATTTTTAATGTATTTTCATTTGTATTTTTACCAATTAATACACCCTTGTTTTCTGCATGTTGTTGTTACTGGTAATCCTCCTTCCCCAAGAATAGTGGTATTGGTTCTTGTACTGCTACAGATTAGCTTTATTTGTCACATGTACATGAAAACATACAGTGAAATGCATTATTTTGTATTAAATCAAACCAGTGAGAATTGTGCTGAGCAGCGCGCAGCTGTTGCCATGTTTCCGACGCCAGCTTAGGATGCCCACAACTTCAAAGGGGTAGGAAACTGGGGCACCCGCAGGAAAGAATGTGCAAACCTACAGACAGCGGCAGGAATTGAACCCCGATCTTACAGCTAGTGCTGTAAAGCACTGCACGAAGCACCACGCTGGTGTGCCACCCATAATACTATAATGGGGTTTGGTCGTGAAGGGTTCCCAATTGTTGGCCATGGGCTGATCTCCAGAATCATTGTGTTTGTGTGGGAAGGCACGTTATAAGAATCACCCCTTGTTATAATGATCAGAGAGGCACAGAGAGATCTGTATTTACTGACAACAACCTTTGTTGGTTAAACTAACAAGCACGTGAATTCATAAACTCAATACCTTGTGTGCACCGATTAAGTATCCCTGACTCTCCTAAATAGGCAAAGGTATTACCCAGGCAAAGGAGTCTACGCTGGATAGGTGTTCCTCGTAGACCTGATTCACTTGCCACATGTTCCACACAGGGTTGCTGACGCTTGTATCTGCGATGGTTGTTCTTCGAAGTTACTGCTGCCAGCACACACAAAGCAACCACTTTTATATCCATTCCTTATCAATTCAAATATTGCATTCCAATGTCATTAGTCACAGGTCATGTGTCTGGCCTTTAAAACCTTGTTATTGGCTGTGCTCCAAGCCAGCATCCATTTATTGCCCTATTCCCATCATGTGACAATCGATAATTTATGGTTCTTTGTTCTCAATCAGCAACAAGTTTGAATAATTCCAGACAGGCACCAACCCCAACATTCACAAACCTAAATGTTAAATCCAATTAAAGAACATCTCACAAATAACTTCTTACTTGGAAATGATCTCTAGTCCAACAGATTACCTGGAGCATCATTGTCTTCTTTAAAATCCTGATCAAGCCAAACAATTCAAGCTCACAAAATGGAAAACAGAGTGTCTTCTCAAAATTGCCACCTCCATCTCCAAGAGCACAACAAGAACAAAACTAAAAACATGAGGAAATCTGCAGATGCTGGAAATTCAAGCAACACACACAAAATGCTGGTGGAACGCAGCAGGCCAGGCAGCATCTATAAGGAGAAGCACTGTTGACGTTTCGGGCCGAGACTCTTCGGCAGGAACAAAAACAATTAGTCTGTCTGCTGCCACTATCTTCAATCCATTCAAATTCACTGATTTGTAGACTGTTGTTCTTTCTGGCGTCACTGTTCCTCCATCTTTAACTGCCCTCTATCATTGCTGTGTCTCCCTGACAAGGCCCATAACACTCACCCAGTGGCCACTTCATTAAGTACACTTTGTTAATGCAAATATTTAATCAGTCAATCATGTGGCAGCAAGTTAATGCATAAAAGCATGCAGACATGGTCAAGAGGTTCAGTTGTTCAGACCAAACATCGGAATGGGGAAGGTATGTGATCTAAGTGAAATGATTGTTGGTTCTTGACGGAGTGGATTGAATATCTCTGAAACTGCTGATCTGGCATTTTCATGCACAACAGTCTGTATGGTGTGAAAAACAAAAAAAACATTCAGTGAGCGGCAGTTCTGTGGGCAAAAATGCCTTGTTTATTAGAGAGGTCAGAGGAGTATGGTCAGACTGGTTCAAGCTGACAGGAAGGGGATAGTAACTCAAAAAAAAGTGTTACAACAGTGATGTGCAGAAGAGCATCTATAAATACATGGCACTTCAAACATGGGTGGGCTGCAGCAGTGTAAGACCACAAACTTGTATTACTGAGTGTATCTGCTGTGTACCTCTGCTGCCGCAAGTACCTTTCATTGCACCTGTGCCTACCCAAACTTGGGTGTATGACAGTAAATTCGACTCGGACTTTGGTGCAACTTTAATCGATTGAACTATTGGAAAGTAAAGCAGCAGAGGTTGACAACAAACTTCCTGGATGATATCTCCCCAAACATTGAGCAGAAATGAGGGATCAGAAGTATCCAGTAACATGCCAGTTGTTCATGGTTTATCGACCATCATGGCACCATCAAGGAGTTTTGATTCTCGTCTGGATGGCAGTTTATCAGCTCCAGGTTTGGGCTGTATTCCTAAACAGTTCAAATGAATGGCCAGATTCTCATCCACCAGAAACATATTTAATCAGCATGTTTGAGTGCGTGATGCTGTTGGGTCACAATGGGTCAGCTAAGTTACAAAATGGCATGGGACTCTAGGAGTAGCAGCTTTTTGTCTTCAACCGTATTGTGGAATTAGAAATACTAGATAGTGGAGCAACTTGTGGCCTCTTGTTTTCTTCATGCTGTTCTGGTTGTGGCTTAATTCTCTGTATCATAACCAAAGTTCAATATAATTTTATTTTCAAAGTACTTATGTGTCACCATATACAGCTCTGAGATACATGTTCTTGCGAACATACTCAATAAATCCATAATAGTGTAGTAACTGTAATAGAATCAGTGAAAGACTGTACTTACTTGGGCATTAAAACTGATGTGTAGGAGACAAACTGAAAGAAATAATAATAATAAATAAATAAGCAATAAATATTGAGAGCGTAAGAGGATAGGTTGTAGGAACATTTCATTAATGGGCCGGTGAAGTTATTCCCTTTGGTTTGAGAGCCTGGTGGTTATGGAGAAATAACAGTTCCTGAACCTGATGGTGAGAGTCTTGAGGCTCCTGTACCACCTTCCTGATGGCAGCAATGAAAAGAGAGCATGACTTGGGTAGTGGGGGTCCCTGATGATGGAAGCTGCTTTCCTGTGACAGTGCTCTGTGTTGATGCACTCAATGGTGGGGAGGGGTTCACCTGTAATGGACTGGGCTGTATCCACTACCTTTTGAAGGATTTCCTGTTTAAGGGTATCGATATTTCCATACCAAGCTGTGATGCAATCAGTCAATATACTCTCCTCCACACATCTCTGGAGGTTTGTCCAAGTTTTAGATGTCGTGTTGAATCTTTGCAAACACCAAAGGAAGTAGAAGCATTGCTGTGCTTTTTTCATAGTTGCACTTGTGTTCTGGGCCCGGGACAGATCCTCTGAAATGATAACACTGAGGAATTTAAAGTTGCTGACCCTCTCCACCTCTGATCCCAGGATGAAGACTGGCTCATGGACCTTTGGTTTCCTCATCCTGAAGTCAATAATCAGCTCCTTGAACTTGCTGACATTGAGTGAGAGGTTGTTGATATGACACCACTCAGCAGATTTTCAGTCTCTCTCCTGTATGTTGATTCTTCATCACTTTTAATTTTGGTGTTGTCAGCAAACTTGAATATGGCATTGGAGCTGTGTTTAGCCATGCGGTCAGAAGTGTAAAGCAGTAGAGCAGGGGACTAAGCACACACCTTGTTGTGCATCTGTGCTGATGAAGATTGTGGAGGAGATATTGCTAATCTGAACTGACTGTGGTCTGCCAATGAGGAAATCGAAGGTCCAATTGCGCAAGGAGTTATTGATGCCGAGGTCTTGAAGCTTATTGATTAGTTATTGAATGCCGAACGATAGTCGATTAAGATCAACGTGATGTAAGCTCCTTTGCCTCACATGACCACCTCTTTGTTGTCCTAATCTCTTTAGCCTCTGCCTGTATTCAGGTAGGAGATGAACAACCAAGTGATCAAATTTTCTGAAATTTGGTCTGGGCTTGGAGCGATAGGCATTCCTTATCTTGCACAAACAATGGTCCTCTGGTGCTACAGGTTATATGAGATGGTAATTAGGCAGGGGTTTCTTTAAACAAGCCTGTTTGAAGTCCATGACTGTGATTTGAAATGTATCGGGATGGACTGTTGATTGTTTGGAGACAGTATCATGCAATATCTCAGGAGCTTGGCCGCTGGTGGTATGTAAACTCCGGTGAGGATCACAGACAAGAACTCCCCAAGTACAGTCATCCCTCCTTATCCGCGGGTTCCCTATGTCTGGATTCAACCAATCACTGATTGGGAAAACCCAGAAGTTCTCTCTCCAGCACTCGTTGTTTGAGCATGTACAGACTATTTTTTTCTTGTCATTATTCCCTAAACAATACAGTATAACAACAATTTGCATAACATTTACATTGTATTAGGTATTATAAGTAATCTAGAGATAATTTAAAAGTACAGGCAGTCCCCTGGTTATGAACGAGTTCCGTTCCGAGTCCGTCTTTAAGTCGGATTTGAAGTCGGAACAGGTACATCCGGTATTATTTAGCGTCAGTTAGTCAAACGTTTGTCTTAGTATACAATTTACCTTTCTATGCATATAAAACACTTAAGAAATGTATGTATTTCAATAATAAACAACTGCATTGCTTAGCTTTCATCGGGGCAGGGCCTTTCACATGCTCCATTAAAATTGTTCCGATTGTTGACCAACGGTAGCTTAGCGCTTTTCCAATGTCGGATGGTGTTTCACCTCTTTCCGGTTGCTTTATTACTTCCACTTTATTTTCGATTGTGATTATTTTCGTGAACAGAAACACTGCAGATTCAGAGCTGCGCCAGGTCCTAAAGTCCACCGTACTGAGACAGGTTAAATAAGGTCCGGGGTTCCGCTGGGCCCTAAAAACCACTTGAATATCAGAGTTTTTTGTCGCAGGGGGTCCTGGAACCAATCCCCCACAGATAAAGAGGGCCAACTGTAAATAGAATGGAATGCACTTGATCATTAGGTGTTGTCGTGGAAACACTAAGAACACCGGATTGACTTCGAGTTTTGTTTAGAGTTTGTTAAGATGATATCATGGAGAGTCTGCAGCAGTCTCCACTGCCACCAGAACTCTGATTTTTAGGTTATACAGGACTCATATTTATACAGCAAGGTAAACAACTTTACATAACTTTGTTTGGCATCCCACGGTCAGTACATGATTAATTGCTTAAAAGACTTGTCGATTATCTCAGTGCAAGTCTAACAGTTCTTCCTGCTTTCTGGTATCGGGACTCATAATTTACCCCCTGAAGCATCCTCCCTCCTGGTTCCAGGGGCATAGTATCTTATTTATTGGAGTTTCTGGTACTGCGCTTATCATTCCAAGGTTATTCTCGACATGCATCAGCAGTCTTTTTTAAAAAATATTTATTTATTAAATTTTAGAAATTACACGAATAAATGTAATAGTAAAATAGTAAGAAAGATAATATTAACCCTCCCCCCTCCCCTTAACCCTCCCCCCCCCCCCAACCCTTATCTAAAGAAAGAAGAGAAAGATTGCCTGGATATCGGAGGATCCCCACATGCTCCATGGAGTTCAAAATAATTTTGATATTTATTTTTTACTTTCCCCAATTACTATAATTTTATCTTCAAAGGATCTATGTATTTAATCCTATCTTTTGTAACCCAATCTCTTTAATTTCTTATGCTCTGTTTCTGTTAATTGTGTTTCTTGTAAAAAAAAAAGCTATATCCTTTCATTTTCTTAATATATGTTAAAACTCTTTTTCTTTTCACAGGTCCATTAATTCCATTAACATTAAAACTTAAAAAATTAAGTAAATTAATCATTCATAGTACCTTGGGAATTCTTTAAAATTCCCCATGTTGTTATGAGTCTCTCCCCAATCATCAAGGCAAAGAAGAAGAAAAATAGAAAAAAGATAACTAATATATAAGAAAAAAAACACAAAATGCCCCCCCACTAATGTTGCGAATAAAAAGAACACAACATTACCCCCCCCTCCATTTTACGGGTCATGGCAATCGCCATGATTGTAAACGTGAAACTCGCAGCTATCGATCAGGAGCTCCCCCAGCTCCCCCGCAAAAAAAAAGAAAAATATATCAATAAAGAAAAGAAAAAAAAATTAATGTCTCTACTCTCAATTAATACTCCTCGACTGTTTTTTTTCTTATAAATGTCCATCAGGTCCAACCTTATTTCAGTCTTCATCATTAGTCCATTTCATTTCTATAATTCTTTTATCCTCTTCATGGGCATCAAGTAATTCTTGTACAAATTCCTCCACTTTCCGGTGGTCAATGAAGAATCTTCTTCCTCCATTATCCAGGAAAATTATCAATTTTCCCATAAAGATTTTTTCACTGCATTAAATTCCTTCCGCCTCTTCAACAGATCGTAGCCTATGTCTGGATAAAAAAAAACTCTTTTCCCTTCTTCTATCAATGGCCCATTTCTCTTTTTAGCACCTTGAGTAGCTGCCTTCAAGATAATTTCTTTATCTTGATACCTTAAACATCTTATCAAAATTGATCTCGGATTTTGATCTTGTTGAGGTTGTGGTCTTCAAGCTCTATGTGCTCTTTCAATTTCAATTACTTGACTTCCTTCTTTCATTTCCAAAATTTCCGGAATCCATTCGTGAAAGAATTTTATTGGATTTTCTCCCTCTGTACCTTCCATAAGACCAACAATTTTAATATTATTTTGTCTACTAGAGTTCTCAAGCGCATCCATTTTTTCCATCATCTGTTTTCTTTCTGCTGACCAGGCAAGCTTATGGTATTCTATCTTTTCTATTCTTTCTGTGTTTTCTTTTATTTTTACTTCTATCTCTATAACTTTATTATCTATCTTCTTTTGTTCTTCCACCACATTGTCAAGTGTATTCTGTATGCTTCTTATATCTGTTCTTATAGCTTTAAATTCATTCACCATATCTTTTCTTATAACCTTTAATTCATTGATTATATATATCAGGATATCTTTTATGTCTCCTTTAATCTCTTCCTTTTCTTTTTCTTCTGGATTTCCCAAAGAGTCTGTTTCAACTTCTGACTCACTTTCAATTTCACTTCCAACCATAGTTAAAGCTTGTATTTTTGTTAACATCTGTTCATGCATACTTTCGCGCATGCATTGTTCTTGCCGTTTCTTCTTAGAGACCACCGACATTGCTGCAACTTCTTTTCCCGCAACATCAGAAGTGCCTTGCACTTCGTCGGGAGAAGATCCAACTTGAGTCCGAGGCTTCGCCAAGACGGCTAGGCCTTTTTCCCCGCCGATTTGCGCAGTCTTCGAAGTAGTAGCTTTCTTCTGTTTCAGTTTAGGAGCCATATCAAAAGATAATCCTGAGTTGCTTATAAGTAGTTTCTAATAGATATTTGTTAACTCTTCTTCATTTAAACCTTATTTCATTACTTTTTGCGAGGGAGCTGGAATCCCAACGTCTCGACCCTACGTCATCACGTGACGTCCCCCGCATCAGCAGTCTTAAGCCTAGCTGCACCAGACTGGTCAAATATCCCATCATACACTGGTTTTAACCATTTCTACCACAGATGTTCAAGGTCGGGGAACATGACTTCAACAGAACTGCCACATTAGAGTTCAGTCCATCCTTTGAATTGGGAAGCCTTCAAGTCTGATCACCATATGTGGTGTGCTGGGAGTAAGCCATGTCTCAGTTAAACATGGAACACAGCAATCTCTCATTTCCTTTCAATACAGCAATCTTGCCCTCAGTTCCTCATTTTTTTTTTTCTCCAGCAACTGCACATTTGCTAGCAAGCTGCTGGGTAGAAGAGGTCTCATTCCTCTGTGTTTCAGCCTGGCTTGGAGTCCCCTCTTCCTGGCTTGCATCCGCTCAGGGCGATGAACTTTTGTTGCTTAAAAGGTGCTATACCTGCCTGCTGATTCTTTCAGAAGATTGTGAAATCTATAGTTCATTTAAAAGTACATTGCTTAAAGGGAAATTGCATGCTGCAGATTACAGTGAGTAATTCGAAAGAGGTATATTTTGAAGTACTGTATGTAGCCCACAGAATGTTGCTGTGGTTCATAAGTCCCACTTTGGTAATCTATTTTCCTATTCTTTTCCTAAACTTATTTTCTCTCTTTCCTAGACTGCAGCCAAAATGATCAAAGAAACCATGGACAAGAGGTTTGGAGCTTCCTGGCACGTTGTGGTTGGTGAAGGGTTTGGGTTTGAAGTCACCCATGAGATGAAGAACATTCTGTACATGTATTTTGGGGGCAACATGGCGGTGTGTGTGTGGAAATGCACATAACTGAACTGTGTGTGGAACGGCAGCACTGAACCCACCTTCCCTCTGTTCTCCAAATCCAGCTGTATGTCAGTCCTCCGCAACTCGTCGCTGATGACAAGTTCTGCACGTGGACATTTCAACGACTCCAAGGACTTTTTAGGGTTACAAGAGCTGCAGGAGTGAGAACTAAAGTATTTTTATTTCCCTGTTTTTAAGATAACATACAAAAAAAAGGTCAAACACAGATTAAATAGGTTATCCTGTTGAGATGCTGAAATATTAATGTGACTTGGAACAGTAGCAAGTTGAATAATCCACAGAAGGACAATGCTTTTTTTTAAAAAAAGATCTTGAATCATATTGCCATCGTTGCATGGCTGAAAGGAATGGATTTTCCTGCCAAGTTCCCAGAAGCTGAATTTTCACTATACCAAGTGGTTGTCAGAGAAGCCACTCCTAGATTTTAGTAGATCTGGCAGAACCTATTAACGTTATTGAGGTGGGGGAAGGGAGAATAGCGGTTAACTTTATATTCTGACTGGCAAATGAAACCTGGCTTAATCCTCCTGGCTCTTTGTCCTAATGACACTACACGCAGTTTAGATACACCTACATTTTTATTCTTCAACTTGTAGGAGAATAAGTTGGGAGGGGAGATAAGAAACCAGTCCATTTCACCATTAGTTCAGGGTAGCATTACCAGTTCTGGGTCGGAAATACAAGCCTTAGAGGAAAATTCTTCATTAGCTTGTTTAGAACTACTTGATTTTTTTTTACTTTTTTGTGATAGAAATGCTCTTACATGTTTTAATAAAAAAAAAATGAATGGTAGCTTTATGGTATACTGTGGGGTTTATCCTGCCATCAGGCTGTGGTGTGTGTTCCTTCAACAGGATCAGTCCATGCTTTCATTAACAGCTTGTACTTACTGCTCATTACACCGCTGGCATTTAGGGCAGCAATGAAGGTCCTCCATCTCTTATGGGGTTCAGGGTTTCCTTTATTGTGTCAGTAACACAGAAACTCTTGGTTTTCACTGCAGTCAGTCTTGGAGCACAGAAATACGGTGCACTCAGGTGTAGAAGGACTCTCCATTGCTGCTTCCAGAGCAATTTTGTTTTATCAGTTGTTAGCCCTGAGCTGAACCCATGAACCTGGAGGACCAGTGGACCTGCCTCTACCTTTTGACCTGTTTGGCATGGGTCACCAGTTCTGGTCACCGAATTATAGGAAAGATGTCAACAAAATAGAGAGTACAGAGGAGATTTACTAGAATGTTACCTGGGTTCCAGCACCTAAGTTACAGAGAAAGGTTGAACAAGTTAGGTCTTTATTCTTTGGAGCGTAGAAGGTTGAGGGGGGACTTGATAGAGGTATTTAAAATTATGAGGGAGATAGATAGTGTTGATGTGGATAGGCTTTTTCCATTGAGAATAGGGGAGATTCAAACAAGAGGATATGAGTTGAGAGTTAGGGGGCAAAAGTTCAGGGGTAACATGAGGGGGAACTTCTTTACTCAGAGAGTGGTAGCTGTGTGGAACGAGCTCCCAGTAGATGTGGTAGAGGCAGGTTCGATATTGTCATTTAAAAAAAAATATTGGATAGGTATATGGACAGGAAAGGAATGGAGGGTTATGGGCTGAGTGCAGGTAGGTGGGACTAGGTGAGAGTGAGCGTTCGGCATGGACTAGAAGGGCCGAGATGGCCTGTTTCCGTGCTGTGATTGTTATATGGTTATTGTTACTCTGAACTCGTATTAGGATGTGGCATTTAACGAAACATAAAAAGAGAGAGCAGCCACCTGTCTCGTAAAGACTCTGCCCAGAAGAAGGCAATGACAAATCACTGCTGCAGAAAAAAATTTGCCAAGAACAATCATGGTCATGGAGACCACAATCTTCCATGTTATACAACAACGCACATAATGATGAAGATCATTCTAGGGTTAGAGGTATGTCTTGGCAGTTGACAGCAAATTATCCATGATGATGTGGTAAAATCAAATGCTGAAGAGACCTGAATTAGATAGGTCCAACATTTTTTTTTGGAGGATTGAAAATGGTGTTGATCAAGACCAAATGGATTTGAGCACAACAATTTGGATTCACAAGTTACTATGTGCCTGCTTTCAATTGCAGCAGCATGTAGCAGACATCTATGTTTTAAAAAAAAATAACTTCTCCACTCCCTCACCTTAAAACAATATCCTCCAGTATTTGTCATTTCCATCCTAGGAGCTAGCCTCTTGATTATCTACCTACCTCTTAGATCTCTCATCAGACTCCAGAGAAAACAACACGAGTTTACAGTTTTCAGATGTAGGTTGGAGTACATATTCTTTGGGTACATGTTCTGGCTTAAAAAAAGGAGAAAAACTGTCCATGTAGTCAGTAAGACAAAACATGGGTGGGTGAGGTGGTATAGATCAGGGGTACATCATCTTAGAGTTGGGGTTTTAAGGAACAGTTGTGAGGTAACATGGTTTGAACGTAGTGAGCAGTAGGGTTGCAGAATATTAATACAGGATCTGAGGGTGAAATCACAGATCAATGCAGTCTGAAGGTACAGGGTACAGTACAATCTTGGGTTGCAAACAGAGGGTAAGACTACATGATGGGTAACAATGGTCCAAGGGTAAATGATTGGGGAAAAGGGTTTGTCTAGAGATTACACCCAGGTCAGATTCCAATCCCAACTCTCTGTCAGTCGGCTGCTGGGCTTCGCTTTAACTGATCTGACATCAGTGGGCATATTCCATGGATCTGGTGTCTTTGTTCATGAGCTGAACATCTCCACGGAAGTCGTCTTGCCCTTTCCTCACAGATTTTTACTGATCCCAAACGGTTTGTCACCTTGACACTAATGTGCGTGGGAATAGTCAGGATTGAAATGAGCCTCGTCCTCATGTGGAGGGTGGTGGACAGATGGAACAAAGTGATAGAGGTGGGTGCAATTACAAAGACACTTGAGCAGGTTCATGGATAGGAGAGGTTTAGAAGGATATGGGCCTAATGTAGGCAAATAGATTAGCCCAGAAAGGCATCTTGGGCCGGCACTGTCAAGTTGGGCTGAAGGGTCTGTTTCCATGCTGTACAACTATGATGCTAGGTCTGGGATGAATTAAGTTTCAGCCTTGGTGGGGGCGGGGGGGTTAGTTCTCAGGGTAAGAGTATCTTGTCTATCTTCAAAGTGGTGTGAGGTACCTTGAACTGTCAATACAAACGCAAGGCTTCAGAGGGCATTTATGAGAACAATGTGGGGCTGGATTCCCATTTCGATGCAAGCCATATCAGCACAGATTCCGCAGAACCCCCCCCCCCCCCCAAAGGAGACTAGCGAACCAGGTAGGACAGTCTGAATTATTTACAGTTTCTGATCCCATCTTTTTATTTCCAATTTTTGAAAAAAACAATTTGAACTGTCTTAGCTGTTCTGGAGGGATTTGAGTTCCCATTTCCTGAGTTACTGGCGTAAACAACAGAAATGGTGTGTGAATGTAGATGGAGGAGGTTGCCAAGCAGACAATCCAGTGCAGACTCAATGGGCCAAATGGCCTGGTTCTGCTCCTATATCTTACAGTCTTAATTGCCTAAAATAAAATAATGCAAACTTGTGGATGTTGACACTCATGTTTACAGTATAATATTCAATTATTCATCAGTGTGATGCTCAAAAAGTCAGCAGATGTACCTCCTGTGCACAGCTCTGCACTATGGTGAAGCGTTGCAATTAGCATCCATAGATTTGGATGCCAAACAACATCCATGTTGAACGTAACAGTAGCATAGCGGTTAGTGGGATGCTATTACAGCTCCAGAGTTCAAAGTTCAATTCCAGCGCCATTCTGTAAGGAGTCCCTGCGTGTCCTCCTCATGGAATGCGTGTTTTGCCCCTGACTGCTCCAATTTTCTCCCGCAGTCCAAAGACATACCGGGTAGGTTAATTGGCCATTGTAAGTTGACCTGTGACTGGGTTAGGGTTGCCAGGGTTTGCTGGGGCAGTGTGGCTCAAAGGACTGGAAGGCTGTGTTGCTACGTAAAAAAAAAAAGAAGGAACCTAAGCACTTAGTCAGAAACAGAATCAGACTTTGCAAATGAAAGTCAGTTCAGTTTAAAAAAAGTTCTCGAAACCACCCCTGAGAATTATTAATTCATAGTTTTGTTAGACTTATAGGTTTTAATTCAAACCAACTCAAGGGGCTTGTTTGAGACTGCAACAAGTCATCTTTAGTACAGATATATTGGTCAAAAACACAACAGAGTTGTTTGCAGGATAAAGAAGTGATGCTTAAAAGAACATTAGTTTCTTCCTTTAAACCTCGGAGACTCGCAATTTGAGTGACTGTGGAATCCTGTGCGTTGAGTTAGAAGCCTCTTGAGACTGCCAGCTGAGGCCTGTAGATTCATCATAGTATTTGGGATCTAAACCCCCACCGAGCTTGCAGCCTCTGTTAGGCCATTTGTTACCAACCTGACCAAGAAGTTAATGATGATATCAGACTGAAGGAAAAAGCATTAGACTCAGCAAAGATGGGCAGGACAGTATATAAAGAACAGCAAAACATAAATAAAATGTTAATGAGTGAGTCAAAATAAGTTTCAGATAAAGCTAAAGAGATAAAACTGAGGCCTCTATCGATTAGAGTGGGCTGTGGATATTGCATCCTAGCTGTCTACATACTCAAGCCTGGGCAATATAATGAGGAGAGCAAGCTCACCCACTCCACGCATCTGATGAACCCAAAGGGATGGCAGACCCTGATACAGTTTGGCACCAACTGCCTTGCAGGAGTTGCCAGTCAGTGTTGAACTTAACATAGCTGCTCTGGGGACTCCAGCTCTGGATTTTATCTTTTAGGTTTACTCCCAAAGCCTTCCCCGTTAGTGGGTATAGCCGCAAGGCAGCGGAGGTTTGAGATCAGAGTTTTCCTTCCAGATGAGCTGCCTATTATGGCTGACGAGGCCCATCTGCCTGAAGCCACTGGTTTTAAGGTGCCAGTGACCCGCCTGTACTCTTTTTTTTACTCCTTCTCCTTTAAGTGGAAATAGTTCCACCAGACTTGGTAGGTAAGCCACACGTGGAGGCCAGGAGCCAGACTTGGTTGTCAGAGGCTATTTGAGGGCACGTGCCTTTGGGAGTATTTAATAGGTAGTGGAAACTTGTTCTGTTATTACTCCTGGCTATAATAACCTTAAGGAACCAATCATAAAACTACTATGTGAAATATTTAAAACAGAAGAGTTAATGCAAGTTTTTGAATTAATGGGAAAATAAAGAGAAGTCAGATAAATTATACATGTATTAGCCCTGAGTCTTTACCATTGAGAGTAAAAGTAATAGCCCAGAAATCCTGCAAATCAAGAGTAGGAAGGGAGGAAAATTACCTATAATCACCAGGGAGCTTATTGAAAAAATTGTTGGAGATTTAGACCGATAAATCTCAGGGTCCTGATGGATTTCACCGCAGGATCTTAAAAGAAGTGGCTAATGAGAAAATCAGTTTTAATTTTCCAAAATTCCCTAGATTTGAGCTATTAGATTAGAAAGTAGTAAATGCAATTACTTCATCAAAAGTAGCGGGACTGCACGTTTGGGTAGTGGTTAACGCAACGCTTTACAGTACAGGCGACCAGGGTTCAATTCCCACCGCTGCCTGTAAGGAGTTTGAATGTTCTCCGTGCGTTCCCTCCAGGAGCTCTAGTTTCCTCCCCCAGTCCAAAGATGTAGCAGTAGGTTAATTAGTCATTGTAAGTTGCCCTGTGATTAGGCTAGGATTAAATCAGGGGACTGCAGGACAGCATGGCTTGAAGGACAGGAAGGGACTATTTTGCGCTGTATCTCAATGAATAGAATGTGATGGAACTATAGACCAATCCGCTCAACGTTTCTGAATGGAATGTGTTAAAAACTGTTATTAAAATGGTATAGAAAAGGCACTTTAAACTATTCAAAAGCACAAGAAATCCTGCAGATGCTGGAAATCTAGAGTAACCCATACAACATGCTGGAGGAATTCAGGCAGCTTCTATGGAAAGGAATATGCAGTCAATATTTCAGGCCGGGACCCTTCAAAGAAAAATTCAAGTTAGTCAGTTAAAGTTAATGTGGTTTTGTGGAAGGGAGATCATGTTGACCATTTTATTGGAGACCTTTGAAATGTTTGAAGAGGATTTTAAGAGGCTCAGAAGTACACGGATAAGTAGAGTGTGGAGAGAAGTGGCCCGTGTGCTGGCAGAAGGGGTTTGTTTAATTAGACATCATTAACTTAATTAGTTCAGCATGACTTGATGGGCCTCCTCTATGTTCTGTAATCAAAGATCCTGCCACCCCGCACATTCTCTCCTCACCTCTTCCATCAAGCAGAAGATATAAGGCTCAAGGGCAGCTTAATAGTTGTAAGACTATTAAGTAGTTCTCGAGTTTGGTATGATGGACTCTTGACCTCACAATCCTCTTTGTTATGATCTTGGATCTTACTGTTTACTTACCTGCACTCTAGTGGGGACAAGCTCCCACTACCTAAAAGTGCTCCCCACGACATGCGCCTCAAATAGCCTCTGACAACCAAGTCCAACTCCTGGCCTTCTCGTGTGGCTTAGCCTCAAAGCCCGGTGGAACTGTTTCTACTGACAGGAGAAGGGGCGAAGGCGGGTCCTGGCACCTTTAAATCAGTGCTTCGGGTAGATGGAGCTCGCCAGCCTGGGAAGGCAGTCCATCTAAGAGAGGGAAAACTCTGACTTCAAACCTCTGCTGCTTTGCGCCCATACCCACTGATGGGAAAGGCTTCGGGAGTAAACCCTGAGGACAAATTCGGAGCTGGAGTCCCTGAGGCAGTCCGACGTTGTCTTCAATCTCATTCTGGCAATTCCTGCGACGTCACCGGTGCCAAGCTGTATCGGCCCTTGCCCTTCCCTTGGACAACATCGGTGGCGTGGAGAGGGGAGACTCACTGCTTAGGCAACTACCAGTCTTCCATACAACCTTGCCCAGGCCTGCGTCCTGGAGAAGACTTTCCAGGCGCAAATCAATGGTCTCGCGAGACTAATGGATGCCACCATGACTCTCTCTGTGGCTGTTACACTTTATTGTTATTGTGCTGCCTCAGTGCACTGTGTAATGATTTGGTCTGTACGAACAGTATGTAAGACGAGTTTTTCACTGTTACTCGGTACATGTGACAATAATACTCCAATTCCAATCCTCAAGTTCTAGGTAAGTAATGTACTGTGAATCAAGGGGATCTAGTGGACGTGTTTGCTTAAACCAGAAACATGAGAAGATCTGTAAAAGCTGGAAATCCAAAGCAACCACACACAAAATGCTGGAGGAACTCAGCAGGCCGGGCCGCATCTAAGGAAAAAAAGTACAGTTGGCAGTTTGGGCTGAAACCCCAGCTACATTTTTCCATAGATGCTGCCTGGCCTGCTGAGTTCTTCTGGCATTATTTTTTTATATATTACAAAATCCTTTATTACAAATATCGGTGCTATACCATATATACAAAACAGTGGCAAACACGATTACTGCACTACAAATAGACAATAGACATCACACCAGAATGTTGCCATCTTTGTGTGTGTGGCATTGCATTCTCACCATTGGGGTGTTAGCACAGTACTGCCCTCTTTTGGCATAAAACAGAACCTACATCAACAAACGAGAGAAAATCTGCAGATGCTGCAAATTGAGGTAATACACACAAAATGCTGGAGGAACTCAGTAGGCCAGGCAGCATCTATGGGAAAGAGTAAACAGTTGACATTTTAGGAATAACACCTCATCTCTCATCTGCCTCCAACCTAATGAAATGAAAATTGATTTCTCCAACTTCCATTTATTGCCTCCATTCCTCTCCTTTCCCCATTCCCCATTCCTGTTTTCCTCTCGTGCCTTCTCTGACCTGCCCATCACCTTTGCATGCTCCTTCCCCTTCCCATCCTTCCATGGTCTTATGTCCTCTCCTATCATAGTTCCCTCTTCTCCAGCCCTTCATCCCTTTCATCAAAGAACTTCCCAGCTCTTTACTTCACCGCTCCCACTCTCCCGGTTTCACTTAGCACGTCCCACCTTGTACGTTGTACATCTTCCTCCCCTCCCTCCACATTCTCATTCTCACTCCTCTGATGAAGGGTCTCGGCCAGAAGCGTCGAATGTTTACTCTTTTCCACAGATGCTACCTGGCCTGCTGAGGTCCGCCAGCATTTTGTGCGTGCTTAGACTTCAAGGTAGGTGTGAACGAGAATGTAATAGTGTGGATATATTGAGTGGCTAACAGGAAACAGAAAATAAATGAGTCAAGGTGAATGAGTGTGTGTCAGCGGGCTGCTGTTGGGTCCGCATTGTTCTAAAATTTATATGGACTACTCTAGAATCAGAGCACTTTAGCATGGATGCACGGAACCCTGCAGCCCAGCTAGTCCATGCTAAACTATGGTTCTGCTCAGTCCCATTGACCAGTACTTGGACCATAGCCCTCCACACCCTTTCTTCCATTCATGCGCTTAGCCAAACTTCTTTTATATATAGCAGTTGAACCTGCACCCATCATTCCACACCCATGCCGAGATGAAAGGAGATAGGTGTTGCACCTATGCCAAGGTGAAAGGAGATAGGTGTTGCACCCATGCCAAGGTGAAAGGAGATAGGTGTTGCACCCACGCCGAAGTGAAAGGAGATAGGTGTTGCACCCATGCCAAGGTGAAAGGGGACAGGTGTTGCACCCATGCCGAGGTGAAAGGAGATAGGTGTTGCACCCATGCCAAGGTGAAAGGAGATAGGTGTTGCACCCATGCCGAAGTGAAAGGAGATAGGTGTTGCACCCATGCCGAGGTGAAAGGGGACAGGTGTTGCACCCATGCCGAGGTGAAAGGAGATAGGTGTTGCACCCATGACGAGGTGAAAGGAGATAGGTGTTGAACCCATGCCCAGGTGAAAGGGGATAGGTGTTGCACCCATGCCAAGGTGAAAGGAGATAGGTGTTGCACCCATGCCGAGGTGAAAGGGGATAGGTGTTGCACCCATGCCGAGGTGAAAGGAGATAGGTGTTGCACCCATGCCGAGGTGAAAGGGGATAGGTGTTGCACCCATGATGAGGTGAAAGGGGATAGGTGTTGCACCCATGCCGAGGTGAAAGGGGATAGGTGTTGCACCCATGCCGAGGTGAAAGGAGATTGGTGTTACACCCATGCCGAGGTGAAAGGGGATAGGTGTTGCACACATGCCGAGGTGAAAGGGGACAGGTGTTGCACCCATGCCGAGGTGAAAGGGGATAGGTGTTGCACCCATGCCGAGGTGAAAGGGGATAGGTGTTGCACCCGTGAGGTGGTGAAAGGGGATAGGTGTAGCACCCATGCCGAGGTGAAAGGGGACAGGTGTTGCACCCATGCCGAGGAGAAAGGGGATAGTTGTTGCACCCATGCCGAGGTGAAAGGAGATAGGTGTTGCACCCATGCCAAGGTGAAAGGAGATAGGTGTTGCACCCATGAAGAGGTGAAAGGGGATAGGTGTTGCACCGATGAGGTGGTGAAAGGGGATAGGTGTTGCACCCATGCCGAGGTGAAAGGGGATAGGTGTTGCACCCATGCCAAGGTGAAAGGGGACAGGTGTTGCACCCATGCCGAGGTGAAAGTGGATAGGTGTTGCACCCATGCCGAGGTGAAAGGAGATAGGTGTTGCACCCATGCCGAGGTGAAAGTGGATAGGTGTTGCACCCATGCCGAGGTGAAAGGAGATAGGTGTTGCACCCGTGAGGTGGTGAAAGGGGACAGGTGTTGCACCCATGCCGAGGTGAAAGGAGATAGGTGTTGCACCCGTGAGGTGGTGAAAGGGGATAGGTGTAGCACCCATGCCGAGGTGAAAGGGGACAGGTGTTGCACCCATGCCGAGGTGAAAGGGGATAGGTGTTGCACCCGTGAGGTGGTGAAAGGGGATAGGTGTAGCACCCATGCCGAGGTGAAAGGGGACAGGTGTTGCACCCATGCCGAGGAGAAAGGGGATAGTTGTTGCACCCATGCCGAGGTGAAAGGAGATAGGTGTTGCACCCATGCCAAGGTGAAAGGAGATAGGTGTTGCACCCATGAAGAGGTGAAAGGGGATAGGTGTTGCACCGATGAGGTGGTGAAAGGGGATAGGTGTTGCACCCATGCCGAGGTGAAAGGGGATAGGTGTTGCACCCATGCCGAGGTGAAAGGGGACAGGTGTTGCACCCATGATGAGGTGAAAGGGGATAGGTGTTGCACCCATGCCGAGGTGAAAGGGGATAGGTGTTGCACCCATGCCGAGGTGAAAGGAGATTGGTGTTGCACCCATGCCGAGGTGAAAGGGGATAGGTGTTGCACCCATGCCGAGGTGAAAGGAGATAGGTGTTGCACCCATGCCGAGGTGAAAGGAGATAGGTGTTGCACCCATGCCGAGGTGAAAGGGGATAGGTGTTGCACCCATGCCAAGGTGAAAGGAGATAGGTGTTGCACCCATGCCGAGGTGAAAGGGGATAGGTGTTGCACCCATGCCGAGGTGAAAGGGGATAGGTGTTGCACCCATGATGAGGTGAAAGGGGATAGGTGTTGCACCCATGCCGAGGTGAAAGGGGATAGGTGTTGGACCCATGCCGAGGTGAAAGGAGATTGGTGTTGCACCCATGCCGAGGTGAAAGGGGATAGGTGTTGCACCCATGCCGAGGTGAAAGGGGATAGGTGTTGCACCCGTGAGGTGGTGAAAGGGGATAGGTGTAGCACCCATGCCGAGGTGAAAGGGGACAGGTGTTGCACCCATGCCGAGGAGAAAGGGGATAGGTGTTGCACCCATGCCGAGGAGAAAGGGGACAGGTGTTGCACCCATGCCGAGGTGAAAGGAGATAGGTGTTGCACCCATGCCAAGGTGAAAGGAGATAGGTGTTGCACCCATGAAGAGGTGAAAGGGGATAGGTGTTGCACCGATGAGGTGGTGAAAGGGGATAGGTGTTGCACCCATGCCGAGGTGAAAGGGGATAGGTGTTGCACCCATGCCGAGGTGAAAGGGGACAGGTGTTGCACCCATGCCGAGGTGAAAGGGGATAGGTGTTGCACCCATGCCGAGGTGAAAGGAGATAGGTGTTGCACCCGTGAGGTGGTGAAAGGGGATAGGTGTAGCACCCATGCCGAGGTGAAAGGGGACAGGTGTTGCACCCATGCCGAGGTGAAAGGGGATAGGTGTTGCACCCGTGAGGTGGTGAAAGGGGATAGGTGTAGCACCCATGCCGAGGTGAAAGGGGACAGGTGTTGCACCCATGCCGAGGAGAAAGGGGATAGTTGTTGCACCCATGCCGAGGTGAAAGGAGATAGGTGTTGCACCCATGCCAAGGTGAAAGGAGATAGGTGTTGCACCCATGAAGAGGTGAAAGGGGATAGGTGTTGCACCCATGAGGTGGTGAAAGGAGATAGGTGTTGCACCCATGATGTGGTGAAAGGAGATAGGTGTTGCACCCATGCTGAGGTGAAAGGGGATAGGTGTAGCACCCATGCCGAGGTGAAAGGGGATAGTTGTTGCACCCATGCCGAGGTGAAAGGAGATAGGTGTTGCACCCATGCCAAGGTGAAAGGAAATAGGTGTTGCACCCATGCCAAGGTGAAAGGGGATAGGTGTTGCACCCATGCCGAGGAGAAAGGGGATAGTTGTTGCACCCATGCCGAGGTGAAAGGGGATAGGTGTTGCACCCATGCCGAGGTGAAAGGGGATAGGTGTTGCACCCATGCCGAGGTGAAAGGGGATAGGTGTTGAACCCATGCCGAGGTGAAAGGGGATAGGTGTTGCACCCATGAGGTGGTGAAAGGGGATAGGTGTTGCACCCATGCCGAGGTGAAAGGGGATAGGTGTTGCACCCATGAGGTGGTGAAAGGGGATAGGTGTTGCACCCATGCCGAGGTGAAAGGGGATAGGTGTTGCACCCATGCCGAGGTGAAAGGGGATAGGTGTTGCACCCATGCCGAGGTGAAAGGGGATAGGTGTTGCACCCATGAGGTGGTGAAAGGGGATAGGTGTTGCACCCATGCCGAGGTGAAAGGGGATAGGTGTTGCACCCATGAGGTGGTGAAAGGGGATAGGTGTTGCACCCATGATGTGGTGAAAGGAGATAGGTGTTGCACCCATGCCGAGGTGAAAGGGGATAGGTGTTGCACCCATGAAGTGGTGAAAGGGGATAGGTGTTGCACCCATGCCGAGGTTAAAGGGGATAGGTGTTGCACCCATGAGGTGGTGAAAGGGGATAGGTGTTGCACCCATGAGGTGGTGAAAGGGGATAGGTGTTGCACCCATGATGAGGTGAAAGGGGATAGGTGTTGCACCCATGCCGAGGTGAAAGGGGATAGGTGTTGCACCCATGCCGAGGTGAAAGGGGATAGGTGTTGCACCCATGAGGTGGTGAAAGGGGATAGGTGTAGCACCCATGCCGAGGTGAAAGGGGACAGGTGTTGCACCCATGCCGAGGAGAAAGGGGATAGTTGTTGCACCCATGCCGAGGTGAAAGGAGATAGGTGTTGCACCCATGCCAAGGTGAAAGGAGATAGGTGTTGCACCCATGCCAAGGTGAAAGGGGACAGGTGTTGCACCCATGCCGAGGTGAAAGGAGATAGGTGTTGCACCCATGCCAAGGTGAAAGGAGATAGGTGTTGCACCCATGCCGAGGTGAAAGGAGATAGGTGTTGCACCCATGCCGAGGTGAAAGGGGATAGGTGTTGCACCCATGCCGAGGAGAAAGGAGATAGGTGTTGCACCCATGCCGAGGTGAAAGGAGATAGGTGTTGCACCCATGATGAGGTGAAAGGGGATAGGTGTTGCACCCATGATGAGGTGAAAGGGGATAGGTGTTGCACCCATGCCGAGGTGAAAGGGGATAGGTGTTGCACCCATGAGGTGGTGAAAGGAGATAGGTGTTGCACCCATGCCGAGGTGAAAGGGGATAGGTGTTGCACCCATGCCGAGGTGAAAGGAGATAGGTGTTGCACCCGTGAGGTGGTGAAAGGGGATAGGTGTAGCACCCATGCCGAGGTGAAAGGGGACAGGTGTTGCACCCATGCCGAGGAGAAAGGGGATAGTTGTTGCACCCATGCCGAGGTGAAAGGAGATAGGTGTTGCACCCATGCCAAGGTGAAAGGAGATAGGTGTTGCACCCATGCCAAGGTGAAAGGGGATAGGTGTTGCTCCCATGAAGAGGTGAAAGGAGATAGGTGTTGCACCCATGATGTGGTGAAAGGAGATAGGTGTTGCACCCATGCCGAGGTGAAAGGGGACAGGTGTTGCACCCATGCCGAGGTGAAAGGAGATAGGTGTTGCACCCATGCCAAGGTGAAAGGAGATAGGTGTTGCACCCATGCCAAGGTGAAAGGGGATAGGTGTTGCACCCATGCCGAGGTGAAAGGAGATAGGTGTTGCACCCATGCCAAGGTGAAAGGAGATAGGTGTTGCACCCATGCCGAGGTGAAAGGGGATAGGTGTTGCACCCATGCCGAGGTGAAAGGAGATTGGTGTTGCACCCATGCCGAGGTGAAAGGAAATAGGTGTTACACCCATGATGAGGTGAAAGGAGATAGGTGTTGCACCCATGCCGAGGTGAAAGGGGACGGGTGTTGCACCCATGCCGAGGAGAAAGGGGATAGGTATTGCACCCATGCCGAGGTGAAAGGGGATAGGTGTTGCACACATGATGAGGTGAAAGGGGATAGGTGTTGCACCCATGCCGAGGTGAAAGGGGATAGGTGTTGCACCCATGAGGTGGTGAAAGGGGATAGGTGTTGCACCGATGAGGTGGTGAAAGGGGATAGGTGTTGCACCCATGCCGAGGTGAAAGGGGATAGGTGTTGCACCCATGAGGTGGTGAAAGGGGATAGGTGTTGCACCCATGCCGAGGTGAAAGGGGATAGGTGTTGCACCCATGAGGTGGTGAAAGGCTACAGGTGTTGCACCCATGCCGAGGTGAAAGGGGATAGGTGTTGCACCCATGAGGTGGTGAAAGGGGATAGGTGTTGCACCCATGCCGAGGTGAAAGGGGATAGGTGTTGCACCCATGAGGTGGTGAAAGGGGATAGGTGTTGCACCCATGAGGTGGTGAAAGGGGATAGGTGTTGCACCCATGATGAGGTGAAAGGGGATAGGTGTTGCACCCATGCCGAGGTGAAAGGGGATAGGTGTTGCACCCATGCCGAGGTGAAAGGGGATAGGTGTTGCACCCATGAGGTGGTGAAAGAGGATAGGTGTTGCACCCATGCCGAGGTGAAAGGGGATAGGTGTTGCACCCATGAGGTGGTGAAAGGGGACAGGTGTTGCACCCATGCCGAGGTGAAAGGGGACAGGTGTTGCACCCATGCCGAGGTGAAAGGGGATAGGTGTTGCACCCATGAGGTGGTGAAAGGGGATAGGTGTAGCACCCATGCCGAGGTGAAAGGGGACAGGTGTTGCACCCATGCCGAGGAGAAAGGGGATAGTTGTTGCACCCATGCCGAGGTGAAAGGAGATAGGTGTTGCACCCATGCCAAGGTGAAAGGAGATAGGTGTTGCACCCATGAAGAGGTGAAAGGGGATAGGTGTTGCACCCGTGATGTGGTGAAAGGGGATAGGTGTTGCACCCATGCCGAGGTGAAAGGGGATAGGTGTTGCACCCATGAGGTGGTGAAAGGGGATAGGTGTAGCACCCATGCCGAGGTGAAAGGGGACAGGTGTTGCACCCATGCCGAGGAGAAAGGGGATAGTTGTTGCACCCATGCCGAGGTGAAAGGAGATAGGTGTTGCACCCATGCCGAGGTGAAAGGAGATAGGTGTTGCACCCATGCCAAGGTGAAAGGAGATAGGTGTTGCACCCATGCCAAGGTGAAAGGGGACAGGTGTTGCACCCATGCCGAGGTGAAAGGAGATAGGTGTTGCACCCATGCCAAGGTGAAAGGAGATAGGTGTTGCACCCATGCCGAAGTGAAAGGAGATAGGTGTTGCACCCATGCCGAGGTGAAAGGGGACAGGTGTTGCACCCATGCCAAGGTGAAAGGGGATAGGTATTGCACCCATGCCGAGGTGAAAGGAGATTGGTGTTGCACCCATGCCGAGGTGAAAGGAAATAGGTGTTGCACCCATGATGAGGTGAAAGGAGATAGGTGTTGCACCCATGCCGAGGTGAAAGGGGACAGGTGTTGCACCCATGCCGAGGTGAAAGGAGATAGGTGTTGCACCCATGCCGAGGTGAAAGGAGATAGGTTTTGGACCCATGATGAGGTGAAAGGGGATAGGTGTTGCACCCATGCCGAGGTGAAAGGAGATAGGTTTTGGACCCATGATGAGGTGAAAGGGGATAGGTATTGCACCCATGCTGAGGTGAAAGGGGATAGGTGTTGCACCCATGATGACGTGAAAGGGGATAGGTGTTGCACCCATGCCGAGGTGAAAGGGGATAGGTGTTGCACCCATGATGAGGTGAAAGGGGATAGGTGTTGCACCCATGCCGAGGTGAAAGGGGATAGGTGTTGCACCCATGAGGTGGTGAAAGGGGATAGGTGTTGCACCCATGCCGAGGTGAAAGGGGATAGGTGTTGCACCCATGATGAGGTGAAAGGGGATAGGTGTTGCACCCATGCCGAGGTGAAAGGGGATAGGTGTTGCACCCATGAGGTGGTGAAAGGGAATAGGTGTTGCACCCATGCCGAGGTGAAAGGAGATAGGTGTTGCACCGATGAGGTGGTGAAAGGGGATAGGTGTTGCACCCATGCCGAGGTGAAAGGGGATAGGTGTTGCACCCATGATGAGGTGAAAGGGGATAGGTGTTGCACCCATGCCGAGGTGAAAGGGGATAGGTGTTGCACCGATGAGGTGGTGAAAGGGGATAGGTGTTGCACCCATGCCGAGGTGAAAGGGGATAGGTGTTGCACCTATGAGGTGGTGAAAGGGGATAGGTGTAGCACCACATGCCGAGGTGAAAGGGGACAGGTGTTGCACCCATGCCGAGGAGAAAGGGGATAGTTGTTGCACCCATGCCGAGGTGAAAGGAGATAGGTGTTGCACCCATGCCAAGGTGAAAGGAGATAGGTGTTGCACCCATGCTGAGGTGAAAGGGGATAGGTGTTGCACCCATGCCGAGGAGAAAGGAGATAGGTGTTGCACCCATGCCAAGGAGAAAGGGGATAGGTGTTGCACCCATGAAGAGGTGAAAGGAGATAGGTGTTGCACCCATGATGTGGTGAAAGGAGATAGGTGTAGCACCCATGCCGAGGTGAAAGGGGACAGGTGTTGCACCCATGCCGAGGTGAAAGGGGATAGGTGTAGCACCCATGCCGAGGTGAAAGGAGATAGGTGTTGCACCCATGCCAAGGTGAAAGGAGATAGGTGTTGCACCCATGCCAAGGTGAAAGGGGATAGGTGTTGCACCCATGCCGAGGTGAAAGGGGATAGGTGTTGCACCCATGCCGAGGTGAAAGGGGATAGGTGTTGAACCCATGAGGTGGTGAAAGGGGATAGGTGTTGAACCCATGAGGTGGTGAAAGGGGATAGGTGTTGCACCCATGCCGAGGTGAATGGGGATAGGTGTTGCACCCATGAGGTGGTGAAAGGGGATAGTTGTTGCACCCATGCCGAGGTGAAAGGAGATAGGTGTTGCACCCATGCCAAGGTGAAAGGAGATAGGTGTTGCACCCATGCCAAGGTGAAAGGGGATAGTTGTTGCACCCATGCCGAGGTGAAAGGGGATAGGTGTTGCACCCATGCCGAGGTGAAAGGGGATAGGTGTTGCACCCATGAGGTGGTGAAAGGGGATAGGTGTTGCACCCATGCTGAGGTGAAAGGGGATAGGTGTTGCACCCATGCTGAGGTGAAAGGGGATAGGTGTTGCACCCATGAAGAGGTGAAAGGAGATGGGTGTTGCACCCATGATGTGGTGAAAGGAGATAGGTGTTGCACCCATGCTGAGGTGAAAGGGGATAGGTGTTGCACCCATGCCGAGGAGAAAGGAGATAGGTGTTGCACCCATGCCAAGGTGAAAGGGGATAGGTGTTGCACCCATGAAGAGGTGAAAGGAGATAGGTGTTGCACCCATGATGTGGTGAAAGGAGATAGGTGTAGCACCCATGCCGAGGTGAAAGGGGACAGGTGTTGCACCCATGCCGAGGTGAAAGGGGATAGGTGTAGCACCCATGCCGAGGTGAAAGGAGATAGGTGTTGCACCCATGAGGTGGTGAAAGGGGATAGGTGTAGCACCCATGCCGAGGTGAAAGGGGACAGGTGTTGGACCCATGCCGAGGAGAAAGGGGATAGTTGTTGCACCCATGCCGAGGTGAAAGGAGATAGGTGTTGCACCCATGCCAAAGTGAAAGGAGATAGGTGTTGCACCCATGAAGAGGTGAAAGGGGATAGGTGTTGCACCCGTGATGTGGTGAAAGGGGATAGGTGTTGCACCCATGCCGAGGTGAAAGGGGATAGGTGTTGCACCCATGAGGTGGTGAAAGGGGATAGGTGTAGCACCCATGCCGAGGTGAAAGGGGACAGGTGTTGCACCCATGCCGAGGAGAAAGGGGATAGTTGTTGCACCCATGCCGAGGTGAAAGGAGATAGGTGTTGCACCCATGCCGAGGTGAAAGGAGATAGGTGTTGCACCCATGCCAAGGTGAAAGGAGATAGGTGTTGCACCCATGCCAAGGTGAAAGGGGACAGGTGTTGCACCCATGCCGAGGTGAAAGGAGATAGGT
Organism: Hypanus sabinus; assembly: GCF_030144855.1. NCBI lineage: Eukaryota > Metazoa > Chordata > Chondrichthyes > Myliobatiformes > Dasyatidae > Hypanus > Hypanus sabinus. Next base: position 10,933,815 of record NC_082734.1, read on the forward strand.
GTTGCACCCATGCCAAGGTGAAAGGAGATAGGTGTTGCACCGATGAGGTGGTGAAAGGGGATAGGTGTTGCACCCATGCCGAGGTGAAAGGGGATAGGTGTTGCACCCATGATGAGGTGAAAGGGGATAGGTGTTGCACCCATGCCGAGGTGAAAGGGGATAGGTGTTGCACCGATGAGGTGGTGAAAGGGGATAGGTGTTGCACCCATGCCGAGGTGAAAGGGGATAGGTGTTGCACCTATGAGGTGGTGAAAGGGGATAGGTGTAGCACCACATGCCGAGGTGAAAGGGGACAGGTGTTGCACCCATGCCGAGGAGAAAGGGGATAGTTGTTGCACCCATGCCGAGGTGAAAGGAGATAGGTGTTGCACCCATGCCAAGGTGAAAGGAGATAGGTGTTGCACCCATGCTGAGGTGAAAGGGGATAGGTGTTGCACCCATGCCGAGGAGAAAGGAGATAGGTGTTGCACCCATGCCAAGGTGAAAGGGGATAGGTGTTGCACCCATGAAGAGGTGAAAGGAGATAGGTGTTGCACCCATGATGTGGTGAAAGGAGATAGGTGTAGCACCCATGCCGAGGTGAAAGGGGACAGGTGTTGCACCCATGCCGAGGTGAAAGGAGATAGGTGTTGCACCCATGCCAAGGTGAAAGGGGATAGGTGTTGCACCCATGCCGAGGTGAAAGGGGATAGGTGTTGCACCCATGCCGAGGTGAAAGGGGATAGGTGTTGAACCCATGAGGTGGTGAAAGGGGATAGGTGTTGAACCCATGAGGTGGTGAAAGGGGTTAGGTGTTGCACCCATGCCGAGGTGAAAGGGGATAGGTGTTGCACCCATGCCGAGGTGAAAGGGGATAGGTGTTGCACCCATGAGGTGGTGAAAGGGGATAGGTGTTGCACCCATGCTGAGGTGAAAGGGGATAGGTGTTGCACCCATGCTGAGGTGAAAGGGGATAGGTGTTGCACCCATGAAGAGGTGAAAGGAGATGGGTGTTGCACCCATGATGTGGTGAAAGGAGATAGGTGTTGCACCCATGCTGAGGTGAAAGGGGATAGGTGTTGCACCCATGAAGAGGTGAAAGGAGATGGGTGTTGCACCCATGATGTGGTGAAAGGAGATAGGTGTTGCACCCATGCCGAGGTGAAAGGGGATAGGTGTTGCACCTATGAGGTGGTGAAAGGGGATAGGTGTAGCACCACATGCCGAGGTGAAAGGGGACAGGTGTTGCACCCATGCCGAGGAGAAAGGGGATAGTTGTTGCACCCATGCCGAGGTGAAAGGAGATAGGTGTTGCACCCATGCCAAGGTGAAAGGAGATAGGTGTTGCACCCATGCTGAGGTGAAAGGGGATAGGTGTTGCACCCATGCCGAGGAGAAAGGAGATAGGTGTTGCACCCATGCCAAGGTGAAAGGGGATAGGTGTTGCACCCATGATGTGGTGAAAGGAGATAGGTGTAGCACCCATGCCGAGGTGAAAGGGGACAGGTGTTGCACCCATGCCGAGGTGAAAGGGGATAGGTGTAGCACCCATGCCGAGGTGAAAGGAGATAGGTGTTGCACCCATGCCAAGGTGAAAGGAGATAGGTGTTGCACCCATGCCAAGGTGAAAGGGGATAGGTGTTGCACCCATGCCGAGGTGAAAGGGGATAGGTGTTGAACCCATGAGGTGGTGAAAGGGGATAGGTGTTGAACCCATGAGGTGGTGAAAGGGGATAGGTGTTGCACCCATGCCGAGGTGAAAGGCTACAGGTGTTGCACCCATGCCGAGGTGAAAGGGGATAGGTGTTGAACCCATGAGGTGGTGAAAGGGGATAGGTGTTGAACCCATGAGGTGGTGAAAGGGGATAGGTGTTGCACCCATGCCGAGGTGAAAGGGGATAGGTGTTGCACCCATGCCGAGGTGAAAGGGGATAGGTGTTGCACCCATGCCGAGGTGAAAGGGGATAGGTGTTGCACCCATGAGGTGGTGAAAGGGGATAGGTGTTGCACCCATGCTGAGGTGAAAGGGGATAGGTGTTGCACCCATGCTGAGGTGAAAGGGGATAGGTGTTGCACCCATGAAGAGGTGAAAGGAGATGGGTGTTGCACCCATGATGTGGTGAAAGGAGATAGGTGTTGCACCCATGCCGAGGTGAAAGGGGATAGGTGTTGAACCCATGAGGTGGTGAAAGGGGATAGGTGTTGAACCCATGAGGTGGTGAAAGGGGATAGGTGTTGCACCCATGCCAAGGTGAAAGGGGATAGTTGTTGCACCCATGCTGAGGTGAAAGGGGATAGGTGTTGCACCCATGAGGTGGTGAAAGGGGATAGGTGTTGCACCCATGCTGAGGTGAAAGGGGATAGGTGTTGCACCCATGAAGAGGTGAAAGGAGATGGGTGTTGCACCCATGATGTGGTGAAAGGAGATAGGTGTTGCACCCATGCTGAGGTGAAAGGGGATAGGTGTTGCACCCATGCCGAGGAGAAAGGAGATAGGTGTTGCACCCATGCCAAGGTGAAAGGGGATAGGTGTTGCACCCATGAAGAGGTGAAAGGAGATAGGTGTTGCACCCATGATGTGGTGAAAGGAGATAGGTGTAGCACCCATGCCGAGGTGAAAGGGGACAGGTGTTGCACCCATGCCGAGGTGAAAGGGGATAGGTGTAGCACCCATGCCGAGGTGAAAGGGGACAGGTGTTGCACCCATGCCGAGGTGAAAGGAGATAGGTGTTGCACCCATGCCAAGGTGAAAGGAGATAGGTGTTGCACCCATGCCAAGGTGAAAGGGGATAGGTGTTGCACCCATGCCGAGGTGAAAGGGGATAGGTGTTGCACCCATGCCGAGGTGAAAGGGGATAGGTGTTGAACCCATGAGGTGGTGAAAGGGGATAGGTGTTGAACCCATGAGGTGGTGAAAGGGGATAGGTGTTGCACCCATGCCGAGGTGAAAGGGGATAGGTGTTGCACCCATGCCGAGGTGAAAGGGGATAGGTGTTGCACCCATGCCGAGGTGAAAGGGGATAGGTGTTGCACCCATGAGGTGGTGAAAGGGGATAGGTGTTGCACCCATGCTGAGGTGAAAGGGGATAGGTGTTGCACCCATGCTGAGGTGAAAGGGGATAGGTGTTGCACCCATGAAGAGGTGAAAGGAGATGGGTGTTGCACCCATGATGTGGTGAAAGGAGATAGGTGTTGCACCCATGCCGAGGTGAAAGGGGATAGGTGTTGAACCCATGAGGTGGTGAAAGGGGATAGGTGTTGAACCCATGAGGTGGTGAAAGGGGATAGGTGTTGCACCCATGCCAAGGTGAAAGGGGATAGTTCTTGCACCCATGCCGAGGTGAAAGGGGATAGGTGTTGCACCCATGCCGAGGTGAAAGGGGATAGGTGTTGCACCCATGAGGTGGTGAAAGGGGATAGGTGTTGCACCCATGCTGAGGTGAAAGGGGATAGGTGTTGCACCCATGCTGAGGTGAAAGGGGATAGGTGTTGCACCCATGAAGAGGTGAAAGGAGATGGGTGTTGCACCCATGATGTGGTGAAAGGAGATAGGTGTTGCACCCATGCTGAGGTGAAAGGGGATAGGTGTTGCACCCATGCCGAGGAGAAAGGAGATAGGTGTTGCACCCATGCCAAGGTGAAAGGGGATAGGTGTTGCACCCATGAAGAGGTGAAAGGAGATAGGTGTTGCACCCATGATGTGGTGAAAGGAGATAGGTGTAGCACCCATGCCGAGGTGAAAGGGGACAGGTGTTGCACCCATGCCGAGGTGAAAGGGGATAGGTGTAGCACCCATGCCGAGGTGAAAGGAGATAGGTGTTGCACCCATGAGGTGGTGAAAGGGGATAGGTGTAGCACCCATGCCGAGGTGAAAGGGGACAGGTGTTGCACCCATGCCGAGGAGAAAGGGGATAGTTGTTGCACCCATGCCGAGGTGAAAGGAGATAGGTGTTGCACCCATGCCAAGGTGAAAGGAGATAGGTGTTGCACCCATGAAGAGGTGAAAGGGGATAGGTGTTGCACCCGTGATGTGGTGAAAGGGGATAGGTGTAGCACCCATGCCGAGGTGAAAGGGGACAGGTGTTGCACCCATGCCGAGGAGAAAGGGGATAGTTGTTGCACCCATGCCGAGGTGAAAGGAGATAGGTGTTGCACCCATGCCGAGGTGAAAGGAGATAGGTGTTGCACCCATGCCGAGGTGAAAGGAGATAGGTGTTGCACCCATGCCAAGGTGAAAGGGGACAGGTGTTGCACCCATGCCGAGGTGAAAGGAGATAGGTGTTGCACCCATGCCGAGGTGAAAGGAGATAGGTGTTGCACCCATGCCGAAGTGAAAGGAGATAGGTGTTGCACCCATGCCGAGGTGAAAGGGGACAGGTGTTGCACCCATGCCGAGGTGAAAGGGGATAGGTGTTGCACCCATGCCGAGGTGAAAGGAGATTGGTGTTGCACCCATGCCGAGGTGAAAGGAAATAGGTGTTGCACCCATGATGAGGTGAAAGGAGATAGGTGTTGCACCCATGCCGAGGTGAAAGGGGACAGGTGTTGCACCCATGCCGAGGTGAAAGGAGATAGGTGTTGCACCCATGCCGAGGTGAAAGGAGATAGGTGTTGGACCCATGATGAGGTGAAACGGGATAGGTGTTGCACCCATGCTGAGGTGAAAGGGGATAGGTGTTGCACCCATGATGAGGTGAAAGGGGATAGGTGTTGCACCCATGCCGAGGTGAAAGGGGATAGGTGTTGCACCCATGATGAGGTGAAAGGGGATAGGTGTTGCACCCATGCCGAGGTGAAAGGGGATAGGTGTTGCACCCATGAGGTGGTGAAAGGGGATAGGTGTTGCACCCATGCCGAGGTGAAAGGGGATAGGTGTTGCACCCATGATGAGGTGAAAGGGGATAGGTGTTGCACCCATGCCGAGGTGAAAGGGGATAGGTGTTGCACCCATGCCGAGGTGAAAGGAGATAGGTGTTGCACCCATGAGGTGGTGAAAGGGAATAGGTGTTGCACCCATGCCGAGGTGTAAGGAGATAGGTGTTGCACCGATGAGGTGGTGAAAGGGGATAGGTGTTGCACCCATGATGAGGTGAAAGGGGATAGGTGTTGCACCCATGATGAGGTGAAAGGGGATAGGTGTTGCACCCATGCCGAGGTGAAAGGGGATAGGTGTTGCACCCATGCCGAGGTGGTGAAAGGGGATAGGTGTTGCACCCATGCCGAGGTGAAAGGGGATAGGTGTTGCACCCATGAGTTGGTGAAAGGGGATAGGTGTAGCACCACATGCCGAGGTGAAAGGGGACAGGTGTTGCACCCATGCCGAGGAGAAAGGGGATAGTTGTTGCACCCATGCCGAGGTGAAAGGAGATAGGTGTTGCACCCATGCCGAGGTGAAAGGAGATAGGTGTTGCACCGATGCCGAGGAGAAAGGAGATAGGTGTTGCACCCATGCCAAGGTGAAAGGGGATAGGTGTTGCACCCATGAAGAGGTGAAAGGAGATAGGTGTTGCACCCATGATGTGGTGAAAGGAGATAGGTGTAGCACCCATGCCGAGGTGAAACGGGACAGGTGTAGCACCCATGCCGAGGTGAAAGGGGATAGGTGTAGCACCCATGCCGAGGTGAAAGGAGATAGGTGTTGCACCCATGCCAAGGTGAAAGGAGATAGGTGTTGCACCCATGCCAAGGTGAAAGGGGATAGGTGTTGCACCCATGCCGAGGTGAAAGGGGATAGGTGTTGCACCCATGCCGAGGTGAAAGGGGATAGGTGTTGAACCCATGAGGTGGTGAAAGGGGATAGGTGTTGAACCCATGAGGTGGTGAAAGGGGATAGGTGTTGCACCCATGCCGAGGTGAAAGGGGATAGGTGTTGCACCCATGAGGTGGTGAAAGGGGATAGTTGTTGCACCCATGCCGAGGTGAAAGGAGATAGGTGTTGCACCCATGCCAAGGTGAAAGGAGATAGGTGTTGCACCCATGCCAAGGTGAAAGGGGATAGTTGTTGCACCCATGCCGAGGTGAAAGGGGATAGGTGTTGCACCCATGCCGAGGTGAAAGGGGATAGGTGTTGCACCCATGAGGTGGTGAAAGGGGATAGGTGTTGCACCCATGCTGAGGTGAAAGGGGATAGGTGTTGCACCCATGCTGAGGTGAAAGGGGATAGGTGTTGCACCCATGAAGAGGTGAAAGGAGATGGGTGTTGCACCCATGATGTGGTGAAAGGAGATAGGTGTTGCACCCATGCTGAGGTGAAAGGGGATAGGTGTTGCACCCATGCCGAGGAGAAAGGAGATAGGTGTTGCACCCATGCCAAGGTGAAAGGGGATAGGTGTTGCACCCATGAAGAGGTGAAAGGAGATAGGTGTTGCACCCATGATGTGGTGAAAGGAGATAGGTGTTGCACCCATGCCGAGGTGAAAGGGGATAGGTGTAGCACCCATGCCGAGGTGAAAGGAGATAGGTGTTGCACCCATGCCAAGGTGAAAGGAGATAGGTGTTGCACCCATGAGGTGGTGAAAGGGGACAGGTGTTGCACCCATGCCAAGGTGAAAGGGGATAGGTGTTGCACCCATGCCGAGGTGAAAGGGGATAGGTGTTGCACCCATGCCGAGGTGAAAGGGGATAGGTGTTGCACCCATGCCGAGGTGAAAGGGGATAGGTGTTGAACCCATGAGGTGGTGAAAGGGGATAGGTGTTGCACCCATGCCGAGGTGAAAGGGGATAGGTGTTGCACCCATGAGGTGGTGAAAGGGGATAGTTGTTGCACCCATGCCGAGGTGAAAGGAGATAGGTGTTGCACCCATGCCAAGGTGAAAGGAGATAGGTGTTGCACCCATGCCAAGGTGAAAGGGGATAGTTGTTGCACCCATGCCGAGGTGAAAGGGGATAGGTGTTGCACCCATGCCGAGGTGAAAGGGGATAGGTGTTGCACCCATGAGGTGGTGAAAGGGGATAGGTGTTGCACCCATGCTGAGGTGAAAGGGGATAGGTGTTGCACCCATGCTGAGGTGAAAGGGGATAGGTGTTGCACCCATGCTGAGGTGAAAGGTGATAGGTGTTGCACCCATGAGGTGGTGAAAGGGGATAGGTGTTGCACCCATGCCGAGGTGAAAGGGGACAGGTGTTGCACCCATGCCGAGGTGAAAGGGGATAGGTGTTGCACCCATGAGGTGGTGAAAGGAGATAGGTGTTGCACCCATGCCGAGGTGAAAGGGGATAGGTGTAGCACCCATGCCGAGGTGAAAGGGGACAGGTGTTGCACCCATGCCGAGGAGAAAGGGGATAGTTGTTGCACCCATGCCGAGGTGAAAGGAGATAGGTGTTGCACCCATGCCAAGGTGAAAGGAGATAGGTGTTGCACCCATGCTGAGGTGAAAGGGGATAGGTGTTGCACCCATGCTGAGCTGAAAGGAGATAGGTGTTGCACCCATGAGGAGGTGAAAGGGGATAGGTGTTGCACCCATGCCGAGGAGAAAGGGGATAGTTGTTGCACCCATGCCGAGGTGAAAGGGGATAGGTGTTGCACCCATGCTGAGCTGAAAGGGGATAGGTGTTGCAGCCATGCCGAGATGAAAGGGGATAGGTGTTGCACCCATGCTGAGGTGAAAGGGGATAGGTGTTGCACCCATGCTGAGCTGAAAGGAGATAGGTGTTGCACCCATGAGGAGGTGAAAGGGGATAGGTGTTGCACCCATGCCGAGGTGAAAGGGGATATGTGTTGCACCCATGAGGTGGTGAAAGGGGATAGGTGTTGCACCCATGCCGAAGTGAAAGGAGATAGGTGTTGCACCCATGCCGAGGTGAAAGGGGACAGGTGTTGCACCCATGCCAAGGTGAAAGGGGATAGGTGTTGCACCCATGATGAGGTGAAAGGGGATAGGTGTTGCACCCATGCCGAGGTGAAAGGGGATAGGTGTTGCACCCATGCCAAGGTGAAAGGGGATAGGTGTTGCACCCATGCCAAGGTGAAAGGGGATAGGTGTTGCATCCATGCCGAGGTGAAAGGAGATAGGTGTTGCACCCATGCCAAGGTGAAAGGGGATAGGTGTTGCACCCATGCCGAGGTGAAAGGAGATAGGTGTTGCACCCATGAAGAGGTGAAAGGGGATAGTTGTTGCACCCATGAGGTGGCGAAAGGGGATAGGTGTTGCACCCATGCCGAGGTGAAAGGGGATAGGTGTTGCACCCATGAGGTGGTGAAAGGGGATAGGTGTTGCACCCATGCCGAGGTGAAAGGGGACAGGTGTTGCACCCATGCCGAGGTGAAAGGGGATAGGTGTTGCACCCATGCCGAGGTGAAAGGGGATAGGTGTTGCACCCATGAGGTGATGAAAGGGGATAGGTGTAGCACCCATGCCGAGGTGAAAGGGGACAGGTGTTGCACCCATGATGTGGTGAAAGGAGATAGGTGTTGCACCCATGCCAAGGTGAAAGGGGATAGGTGTTGCACCCATGAAGAGGTGAAAGGAGATAGGTGTTGCACCCATGATGTGGTGAAAGGAGATAGGTGTTGCACCCATGCCAAGGTGAAAGGAGATAGGTGTTGCACCCATGAAGAGGTGAAAGGGGATAGTTGTTGCACCCATGCCGAGGTGAAAGGGGACAGGTGTTGCACCCATGCCGAGGTGAAAGGAGACAGGTGTTGCACCCATGCCGAGGTGAAAGGGAATAGGTGTTGCACCCATGCCGAGGTGAAAGGGGATATGTGTTGCACCCATGAGGTGGTGAAAGGGGATAGGTGTTGCACCCATGCCGAAGTGAAAGGAGATAGGTGTTGCACCCATGCCGAGGTGAAAGGGGACAGGTGTTGCACCCATGCCAAGGTGAAAGGGGATGGTTGTTGCACCCATGATGAGGTGAAAGGGGATAGGTGTTGCACCCATGCCGAGGTGAAAGGGGATAGGTGTTGCACCCATGCCAAGGTGAAAGGGGATAGGTGTTGCACCCATGCCAAGGTGAAAGGGGATAGGTGTTGCATCCATGCCGAGGTGAAAGGAGATAGGTGTTGCACCCATGCCAAGGTGAAAGGGGATAGGTGTTGCACCCATGCCGAGGTGAAAGGAGATAGGTGTTGCACCCATGAAGAGGTGAAAGGGGATAGTTGTTGCACCCATGAGGTGGTGAAAGGGGATAGGTGTTGCACCCATGCCGAGGTGAAAGGGGATAGGTGTTGAACCCATGAGGTGGTGAAAGGGGATAGGTGTTGAACCCATGAGGTGGTGAAAGGGGATAGGTGTTGCACCCATGCCGAGGTGAAAGGGGATAGGTGTTGCACCCATGAGGTGGTGAAAGGGGATAGTTGTTGCACCCATGCCGAGGTGAAAGGAGATAGGTGTTGCACCCATGCCAAGGTGAAAGGAGATAGGTGTTGCACCCATGCCAAGGTGAAAGGGGATAGTTGTTGCACCCATGATGTGGTGAAAGGAGATAGGTGTTGCACCCATGCTGAGGTGAAAGGGGATAGGTGTTGCACCCATGAGGTGGTGAAAGGGGATAGGTGTTGCACCCATGCTGAGGTGAAAGGGGATAGGTGTTGCACCCATGCTGAGGTGAAAGGGGATAGGTGTTGCACCCATGAAGAGGTGAAAGGGGATAGGTGTTGCACCCATGCCGAGGTGAAAGGGGATAGGTGTTGCACCCATGAGGTGGTGAAAGGGGATAGGTGTTGCACCCATGCTGAGGTGAAAGGGGATAGGTGTTGCACCCATGCTGAGGTGAAAGGGGATAGGTGTTGCACCCATGAAGAGGTGAAAGGAGATGGGTGTTGCACCCATGATGTGGTGAAAGGAGATAGGTGTTGCACCCATGCTGAGGTGAAAGGGGATAGGTGTTGCACCCATGCCGAGGAGAAAGGAGATAGGTGTTGCACCCATGCCAAGGTGAAAGGGGATAGGTGTTGCACCCATGAAGAGGTGAAAGGAGATAGGTGTTGCACCCATGATGTGGTGAAAGGAGATAGGTGTAGCACCCATGCCGAGGTGAAAGGGGACAGGTGTTGCACCCATGCCGAGGTGAAAGGGGATAGGTGTAGCACCCATGCCGAGGTGAAAGGAGATAGGTGTTGCACCCATGCCAAGGTGAAAGGGGATAGGTGTTGCACCCATGAGGTGGTGAAAGGGGATAGGTGTTGCACCCATGCTGAGGTGAAAGGGGATAGGTGTTGCACCCATGCTGAGGTGAAAGGGGATAGGTGTTGCACCCATGAAGAGGTGAAAGGAGATGGGTGTTGCACCCATGATGTGGTGAAAGGAGATAGGTGTTGCACCCATGCTGAGGTGAAAGGGGATAGGTGTTGCACCCATGCCGAGGAGAAAGGAGATAGGTGTTGCACCCATGCCAAGGTGAATGGGGATAGGTGTTGCACCCATGAAGAGGTGAAAGGAGATAGGTGTTGCACCCATGATGTGGTGAAAGGAGATAGGTGTTGCACCCATGCCGAGGTGAAAGGGGATAGGTGTAGCACCCATGCCGAGGTGAAAGGAGATAGGTGTTGCACCCATGCCAAGGTGAAAGGAGATAGGTGTTGCACCCATGAGGTGGTGAAAGGGGACAGGTGTTGCACCCATGCCAAGGTGAAAGGGGATAGGTGTTGCACCCATGCCGAGGTGAAAGGGGATAGGTGTTGCACCCATGCCGAGGTGAAAGGGGATAGGTGTTGCACCCATGCCGAGGTGAAAGGGGATAGGTGTTGAACCCATGAGGTGGTGAAAGGGGATAGGTGTTGCACCCATGCCGAGGTGAAAGGGGATAGGTGTTGCACCCATGAGGTGGTGAAAGGGGATAGTTGTTGCACCCATGCCGAGGTGAAAGGAGATAGGTGTTGCACCCATGCCAAGGTGAAAGGAGATAGGTGTTGCACCCATGCCAAGGTGAAAGGGGATAGTTGTTGCACCCATGCCGAGGTGAAAGGGGATAGGTGTTGCACCCATGCCGAGGTGAAAGGGGATAGGTGTTGCACCCATGAGGTGGTGAAAGGGGATAGGTGTTGCACCCATGCTGAGGTGAAAGGGGATAGGTGTTGCACCCATGCTGAGGTGAAAGGGGATAGGTGTTGCACCCATGCTGAGGTGAAAGGTGATAGGTGTTGCACCCATGAGGTGGTGAAAGGGGATAGGTGTTGCACCCATGCCGAGGTGAAAGGGGACAGGTGTTGCACCCATGCCGAGGTGAAAGGGGATAGGTGTTGCACCCATGAGGTGGTGAAAGGAGATAGGTGTTGCACCCATGCCGAGGTGAAAGGGGATAGGTGTAGCACCCATGCCGAGGTGAAAGGGGACAGGTGTTGCACCCATGCCGAGGAGAAAGGGGATAGTTGTTGCACCCATGCCGAGGTGAAAGGAGATAGGTGTTGCACCCATGCCAAGGTGAAAGGAGATAGGTGTTGCACCCATGCTGAGGTGAAAGGGGATAGGTGTTGCACCCATGCTGAGCTGAAAGGAGATAGGTGTTGCACCCATGAGGAGGTGAAAGGGGATAGGTGTTGCACCCATGCCGAGGAGAAAGGGGATAGTTGTTGCACCCATGCCGAGGTGAAAGGGGATAGGTGTTGCACCCATGCTGAGCTGAAAGGGGATAGGTGTTGCAGCCATGCCGAGATGAAAGGGGATAGGTGTTGCACCCATGCTGAGGTGAAAGGGGATAGGTGTTGCACCCATGCTGAGCTGAAAGGAGATAGGTGTTGCACCCATGAGGAGGTGAAAGGGGATAGGTGTTGCACCCATGCCGAGGTGAAAGGGGATATGTGTTGCACCCATGAGGTGGTGAAAGGGGATAGGTGTTGCACCCATGCCGAAGTGAAAGGAGATAGGTGTTGCACCCATGCCGAGGTGAAAGGGGACAGGTGTTGCACCCATGCCAAGGTGAAAGGGGATAGGTGTTGCACCCATGATGAGGTGAAAGGGGATAGGTGTTGCACCCATGCCGAGGTGAAAGGGGATAGGTGTTGCACCCATGCCAAGGTGAAAGGGGATAGGTGTTGCACCCATGCCAAGGTGAAAGGGGATAGGTGTTGCATCCATGCCGAGGTGAAAGGAGATAGGTGTTGCACCCATGCCAAGGTGAAAGGGGATAGGTGTTGCACCCATGCCGAGGTGAAAGGAGATAGGTGTTGCACCCATGAAGAGGTGAAAGGGGATAGTTGTTGCACCCATGAGGTGGCGAAAGGGGATAGGTGTTGCACCCATGCCGAGGTGAAAGGGGATAGGTGTTGCACCCATGAGGTGGTGAAAGGGGATAGGTGTTGCACCCATGCCGAGGTGAAAGGGGACAGGTGTTGCACCCATGCCGAGGTGAAAGGGGATAGGTGTTGCACCCATGCCGAGGTGAAAGGGGATAGGTGTTGCACCCATGAGGTGATGAAAGGAGATAGGTGTAGCACCCATGCCGAGGTGAAAGGGGACAGGTGTTGCACCCATGATGTGGTGAAAGGAGATAGGTGTTGCACCCATGCCAAGGTGAAAGGGGATAGGTGTTGCACCCATGAAGAGGTGAAAGGAGATAGGTGTTGCACCCATGATGTGGTGAAAGGAGATAGGTGTTGCACCCATGCCAAGGTGAAAGGAGATAGGTGTTGCACCCATGAAGAGGTGAAAGGGGATAGTTGTTGCACCCATGCCGAGGTGAAAGGGGACAGGTGTTGCACCCATGCCGAGGTGAAAGGAGACAGGTGTTGCACCCATGCCGAGGTGAAAGGGAATAGGTGTTGCACCCATGCCGAGGTGAAAGGGGATATGTGTTGCACCCATGAGGTGGTGAAAGGGGATAGGTGTTGCACCCATGCCGAAGTGAAAGGAGATAGGTGTTGCACCCATGCCGAGGTGAAAGGGGACAGGTGTTGCACCCATGCCAAGGTGAAAGGGGATGGTTGTTGCACCCATGATGAGGTGAAAGGGGATAGGTGTTGCACCCATGCCGAGGTGAAAGGGGATAGGTGTTGCACCCATGCCAAGGTGAAAGGGGATAGGTGTTGCACCCATGCCAAGGTGAAAGGGGATAGGTGTTGCATCCATGCCGAGGTGAAAGGAGATAGGTGTTGCACCCATGCCAAGGTGAAAGGGGATAGGTGTTGCACCCATGCCGAGGTGAAAGGAGATAGGTGTTGCACCCATGAAGAGGTGAAAGGGGATAGTTGTTGCACCCATGAGGTGGTGAAAGGGGATAGGTGTTGCACCCATGCCGAGGTGAAAGGGGATAGGTGTTGAACCCATGAGGTGGTGAAAGGGGATAGGTGTTGAACCCATGAGGTGGTGAAAGGGGATAGGTGTTGCACCCATGCCGAGGTGAAAGGGGATAGGTGTTGCACCCATGAGGTGGTGAAAGGGGATAGTTGTTGCACCCATGCCGAGGTGAAAGGAGATAGGTGTTGCACCCATGCCAAGGTGAAAGGAGATAGGTGTTGCACCCATGCCAAGGTGAAAGGGGATAGTTGTTGCACCCATGATGTGGTGAAAGGAGATAGGTGTTGCACCCATGCTGAGGTGAAAGGGGATAGGTGTTGCACCCATGAGGTGGTGAAAGGGGATAGGTGTTGCACCCATGCTGAGGTGAAAGGGGATAGGTGTTGCACCCATGCTGAGGTGAAAGGGGATAGGTGTTGCACCCATGAAGAGGTGAAAGGGGATAGGTGTTGCACCCATGCCGAGGTGAAAGGGGATAGGTGTTGCACCCATGAGGTGGTGAAAGGGGATAGGTGTTGCACCCATGCTGAGGTGAAAGGGGATAGGTGTTGCACCCATGCTGAGGTGAAAGGGGATAGGTGTTGCACCCATGAAGAGGTGAAAGGAGATGGGTGTTGCACCCATGATGTGGTGAAAGGAGATAGGTGTTGCACCCATGCTGAGGTGAAAGGGGATAGGTGTTGCACCCATGCCGAGGAGAAAGGAGATAGGTGTTGCACCCATGCCAAGGTGAAAGGGGATAGGTGTTGCACCCATGAAGAGGTGAAAGGAGATAGGTGTTGCACCCATGATGTGGTGAAAGGAGATAGGTGTAGCACCCATGCCGAGGTGAAAGGGGACAGGTGTTGCACCCATGCCGAGGTGAAAGGGGATAGGTGTAGCACCCATGCCGAGGTGAAAGGAGATAGGTGTTGCACCCATGCCAAGGTGAAAGGAGATAGGTGTTGCACCCATGCCGAGGTGAAAGGGGATAGGTGTTGCACCCATGAGGTGGTGAAAGGGGATAGTTGTTGCACCCATGCCGAGGTGAAAGGAGATAGGTGTTGCACCCATGCCAAGGTGAAAGGAGATAGGTGTTGCACCCATGCCGAGGTGAAAGGAGATTGGTGTTGCACCCATGCCGAGGTGAAAGGAAATAGGTGTTGCACCCATGATGAGGTGAAAGGAGATAGGTGTTGCACCCATGCCGAGGTGAAAGGGGACAGGTGTTGCACCCATGCCGAGGTGAAAGGAGATAGGTGTTGCACCCATGCCGAGGTGAAAGGAGATAGGTGTTGGACCCATGATGAGGTGAAAGGGGATAGGTGTTGCACCCATGCTGAGGTGAAAGGGGATAGGTGTTGCACCCATGATGAGGTGAAAGGGGATAGGTGTTGCACCCATGCCGAGGTGAAAGGGGATAGGTGTTGCACCCATGATGAGGTGAAAGGGGATAGGTGTTGCACCCATGCCGAGGTGAAAGGGGATAGGTGTTGCACCCATGAGGTGGTGAAAGGGGATAGGTGTTGCACCCATGCCGAGGTGAAAGGGGATAGGTGTTGCACCCATGATGAGGTGAAAGGGGATAGGTGTTGCACCCATGCCGAGGTGAAAGGGGATAGGTGTTGCACCCATGCCGAGGTGAAAGGAGATAGGTGTTGCACCCATGAGGTGGTGAAAGGGAATAGGTGTTGCACCCATGCCGAGGTGTAAGGAGATAGGTGTTGCACCGATGAGGTGGTGAAAGGGGATAGGTGTTGCACCCATGATGAGGTGAAAGGGGATAGGTGTTGCACCCATGATGAGGTGAAAGGGGATAGGTGTTGCACCCATGCCGAGGTGAAAGGGGATAGGTGTTGCACCCATGCCGAGGTGGTGAAAGGGGATAGGTGTTGCACCCATGCCGAGGTGAAAGGGGATAGGTGTTGCACCCATGAGTTGGTGAAAGGGGATAGGTGTAGCACCACATGCCGAGGTGAAAGGGGACAGGTGTTGCACCCATGCCGAGGAGAAAGGGGATAGTTGTTGCACCCATGCCGAGGTGAAAGGAGATAGGTGTTGCACCCATGCCAAGGTGAAAGGAGATAGGTGTTGCACCCATGCTGAGGTGAAAGGGGATAGGTGTTGCACCCATGCCGAGGAGAAAGGAGATAGGTGTTGCACCCATGCCAAGGTGAAAGGGGATAGGTGTTGCACCCATGAAGAGGTGAAAGGAGATAGGTGTTGCACCCATGATGTGGTGAAAGGAGATAGGTGTAGCACCCATGCCGAGGTGAAACGGGACAGGTGTAGCACCCATGCCGAGGTGAAAGGGGATAGGTGTAGCACCCATGCCGAGGTGAAAGGAGATAGGTGTTGCACCCATGCCAAGGTGAAAGGAGATAGGTGTTGCACCCATGCCAAGGTGAAAGGGGATAGGTGTTGCACCCATGCCGAGGTGAAAGGGGATAGGTGTTGCACCCATGCCGAGGTGAAAGGGGATAGGTGTTGAACCCATGAGGTGGTGAAAGGGGATAGGTGTTGATCCCATGAGGTGGTGAAAGGGGATAGGTGTTGCACCCATGCCGAGGTGAAAGGGGATAGGTGTTGCACCCATGAGGTGGTGAAAGGGGATAGTTGTTGCACCCATGCCGAGGTGAAAGGAGATAGGTGTTGCACCCATGCCAAGGTGAAAGGAGATAGGTGTTGCACCCATGCCAAGGTGAAAGGGGATAGTTGTTGCACCCATGCCGAGGTGAAAGGGGATAGGTGTTGCACCCATGCCGAGGTGAAAGGGGATAGGTGTTGCACCCATGAGGTGGTGAAAGGGGATAGGTGTTGCACCCATGCTGAGGTGAAAGGGGATAGGTGTTGCACCCATGCTGAGGTGAAAGGGGATAGGTGTTGCACCCATGAAGAGGTGAAAGGAGATGGGTGTTGCACCCATGATGAGGTGAAAGGGGATAGGTGTTGCACCCATGCCGAGGTGAAAGGGGATAGGTGTTGCACCCATGAGGTGGTGAAAGGGGATAGGTGTTGCACCCATGCCGAGGTGAAAGGGGACAGGTGTTGCACCCATGCCGAGGTGAAAGGGGATAGGTGTTGCACCCATGCCGAGGTGAAAGGGGATAGGTGTTGCACCCATGAGGTGATGAAAGGGGATAGGTGTAGCACCCATGCCGAGGTGAAAGGGGACAGGTGTTGCACCCATGATGTGGTGAAAGGAGATAGGTGTTGCACCCATGCCAAGGTGAAAGGGGATAGGTGTTGCACCCATGAAGAGGTGAAAGGAGATAGGTGTTGCACCCATGATGTGGTGAAAGGAGATAGGTGTTGCACCCATGCCAAGGTGAAAGGAGATAGGTGTTGCACCCATGAAGAGGTGAAAGGGGATAGTTGTTGCACCCATGCCGAGGTGAAAGGGGACAGGTGTTGCACCCATGCCGAGGTGAAAGGAGACAGGTGTTGCACCCATGCCGAGGTGAAAGGGAATAGGTGTTGCACCCATGCCGAGGTGAAAGGGGATATGTGTTGCACCCATGAGGTGGTGAAAGGGGATAGGTGTTGCACCCATGCCGAAGTGAAAGGAGATAGGTGTTGCACCCATGCCGAGGTGAAAGGGGACAGGTGTTGCACCCATGCCAAGGTGAAAGGGGATGGTTGTTGCACCCATGATGAGGTGAAAGGGGATAGGTGTTGCACCCATGCCGAGGTGAAAGGGGATAGGTGTTGCACCCATGCCAAGGTGAAAGGGGATAGGTGTTGCACCCATGCCAAGGTGAAAGGGGATAGGTGTTGCATCCATGCCGAGGTGAAAGGAGATAGGTGTTGCACCCATGCCAAGGTGAAAGGGGATAGGTGTTGCACCCATGCCGAGGTGAAAGGAGATAGGTGTTGCACCCATGAAGAGGTGAAAGGGGATAGTTGTTGCACCCATGAGGTGGTGAAAGGGGATAGGTGTTGCACCCATGCCGAGGTGAAAGGGGATAGGTGTTGAACCCATGAGGTGGTGAAAGGGGATAGGTGTTGAACCCATGAGGTGGTGAAAGGGGATAGGTGTTGCACCCATGCCGAGGTGAAAGGGGATAGGTGTTGCACCCATGAGGTGGTGAAAGGGGATAGTTGTTGCACCCATGCCGAGGTGAAAGGAGATAGGTGTTGCACCCATGCCAAGGTGAAAGGAGATAGGTGTTGCACCCATGCCAAGGTGAAAGGGGATAGTTGTTGCACCCATGATGTGGTGAAAGGAGATAGGTGTTGCACCCATGCTGAGGTGAAAGGGGATAGGTGTTGCACCCATGAGGTGGTGAAAGGGGATAGGTGTTGCACCCATGCTGAGGTGAAAGGGGATAGGTGTTGCACCCATGCTGAGGTGAAAGGGGATAGGTGTTGCACCCATGAAGAGGTGAAAGGGGATAGGTGTTGCACCCATGCCGAGGTGAAAGGGGATAGGTGTTGCACCCATGAGGTGGTGAAAGGGGATAGGTGTTGCACCCATGCTGAGGTGAAAGGGGATAGGTGTTGCACCCATGCTGAGGTGAAAGGGGATAGGTGTTGCACCCATGAAGAGGTGAAAGGAGATGGGTGTTGCACCCATGATGTGGTGAAAGGAGATAGGTGTTGCACCCATGCTGAGGTGAAAGGGGATAGGTGTTGCACCCATGCCGAGGAGAAAGGAGATAGGTGTTGCACCCATGCCAAGGTGAAAGGGGATAGGTGTTGCACCCATGAAGAGGTGAAAGGAGATAGGTGTTGCACCCATGATGTGGTGAAAGGAGATAGGTGTAGCACCCATGCCGAGGTGAAAGGGGACAGGTGTTGCACCCATGCCGAGGTGAAAGGGGATAGGTGTAGCACCCATGCCGAGGTGAAAGGAGATAGGTGTTGCACCCATGCCAAGGTGAAAGGAGATAGGTGTTGCACCCATGCCGAGGTGAAAGGGGATAGGTGTTGCACCCATGAGGTGGTGAAAGGGGATAGTTGTTGCACCCATGCCGAGGTGAAAGGAGATAGGTGTTGCACCCATGCCAAGGTGAAAGGAGATAGGTGTTGCACCCATGCCGAGGTGAAAGGAGATTGGTGTTGCACCCATGCCGAGGTGAAAGGAAATAGGTGTTGCACCCATGATGAGGTGAAAGGAGATAGGTGTTGCACCCATGCCGAGGTGAAAGGGGACAGGTGTTGCACCCATGCCGAGGTGAAAGGAGATAGGTGTTGCACCCATGCCGAGGTGAAAGGAGATAGGTGTTGGACCCATGATGAGGTGAAAGGGGATAGGTGTTGCACCCATGCTGAGGTGAAAGGGGATAGGTGTTGCACCCATGATGAGGTGAAAGGGGATAGGTGTTGCACCCATGCCGAGGTGAAAGGGGATAGGTGTTGCACCCATGATGAGGTGAAAGGGGATAGGTGTTGCACCCATGCCGAGGTGAAAGGGGATAGGTGTTGCACCCATGAGGTGGTGAAAGGGGATAGGTGTTGCACCCATGCCGAGGTGAAAGGGGATAGGTGTTGCACCCATGATGAGGTGAAAGGGGATAGGTGTTGCACCCATGCCGAGGTGAAAGGGGATAGGTGTTGCACCCATGCCGAGGTGAAAGGAGATAGGTGTTGCACCCATGAGGTGGTGAAAGGGAATAGGTGTTGCACCCATGCCGAGGTGTAAGGAGATAGGTGTTGCACCGATGAGGTGGTGAAAGGGGATAGGTGTTGCACCCATGATGAGGTGAAAGGGGATAGGTGTTGCACCCATGATGAGGTGAAAGGGGATAGGTGTTGCACCCATGCCGAGGTGAAAGGGGATAGGTGTTGCAACCATGCCGAGGTGGTGAAAGGGGATAGGTGTTGCACCCATGCCGAGGTGAAAGGGGATAGGTGTTGCACCCATGAGTTGGTGAAAGGGGATAGGTGTAGCACCACATGCCGAGGTGAAAGGGGACAGGTGTTGCACCCATGCCGAGGAGAAAGGGGATAGTTGTTGCACCCATGCCGAGGTGAAAGGAGATAGGTGTTGCACCCATGCCAAGGTGAAAGGAGATAGGTGTTGCACCCATGCTGAGGTGAAAGGGGATAGGTGTTGCACCCATGCCGAGGAGAAAGGAGATAGGTGTTGCACCCATGCCAAGGTGAAAGGGGATAGGTGTTGCACCCATGAAGAGGTGAAAGGAGATAGGTGTTGCACCCATGATGTGGTGAAAGGAGATAGGTGTAGCACCCATGCCGAGGTGAAACGGGACAGGTGTAGCACCCATGCCGAGGTGAAAGGGGATAGGTGTAGCACCCATGCCGAGGTGAAAGGAGATAGGTGTTGCACCCATGCCAAGGTGAAAGGAGATAGGTGTTGCACCCATGCCAAGGTGAAAGGGGATAGGTGTTGCACCCATGCCGAGGTGAAAGGGGATAGGTGTTGCACCCATGCCGAGGTGAAAGGGGATAGGTGTTGAACCCATGAGGTGGTGAAAGGGGATAGGTGTTGATCCCATGAGGTGGTGAAAGGGGATAGGTGTTGCACCCATGCCGAGGTGAAAGGGGATAGGTGTTGCACCCATGAGGTGGTGAAAGGGGATAGTTGTTGCACCCATGCCGAGGTGAAAGGAGATAGGTGTTGCACCCATGCCAAGGTGAAAGGAGATAGGTGTTGCACCCATGCCAAGGTGAAAGGGGATAGTTGTTGCACCCATGCCGAGGTGAAAGGGGATAGGTGTTGCACCCATGCCGAGGTGAAAGGGGATAGGTGTTGCACCCATGAGGTGGTGAAAGGGGATAGGTGTTGCACCCATGCTGAGGTGAAAGGGGATAGGTGTTGCACCCATGCTGAGGTGAAAGGGGATAGGTGTTGCACCCATGAAGAGGTGAAAGGAGATGGGTGTTGCACCCATGATGTGGTGAAAGGAGATAGGTGTTGCACCCATGCTGAGGTGAAAGGGGATAGGTGTTGCACCCATGCCGAGGAGAAAGGAGATAGGTGTTGCACCCATGCCAAGGTGAAAGGGGATAGGTGTTGCACCCATGAAGAGGTGAAAGGAGATAGGTGTTGCACCCATGATGTGGTGAAAGGAGATAGGTGTTGCACCCATGCCGAGGTGAAAGGGGATAGGTGTAGCACCCATGCCGAGGTGAAAGGAGATAGGTGTTGCACCCATGCCAAGGTGAAAGGAGATAGGTGTTGCACCCATGCCAAGGTGAAAGGGGATAGGTGTTGCACCCATGCCGAGGTGAAAGGGGATAGGTGTTGCACCCATGCCGAGGTGAAAGGGGATAGGTGTTGCACCCATGCCGAGGTGAAAGGGGATAGGTGTTGAACCCATGAGGTGGTGAAAGGGGATAGGTGTTGCACCCATGCCGAGGTGAAAGGGGATAGGTGTTGCACCCATGAGGTGGTGAAAGGGGATAGTTGTTGCACCCATGCCGAGGTGAAAGGAGATAGGTGTTGCACCCATGCCAAGGTGAAAGGAGATAGGTGTTGCACCCATGCCAAGGTGAAAGGGGATAGTTGTTGCACCCATGCCGAGGTGAAAGGGGATAGGTGTTGCACCCATGCCGAGGTGAAAGGGGATAGGTGTTGCACCCATGAGGTGGTGAAAGGGGATAGGTGTTGCACCCATGCTGAGGTGAAAGGGGATAGGTGTTGCACCCATGCTGAGGTGAAAGGGGATAGGTGTTGCACCCATGCTGAGGTGAAAGGTGATAGGTGTTGCACCCATGAGGTGGTGAAAGGGGATAGGTGTTGCACCCATGCCGAGGTGAAAGGGGACAGGTGTTGCACCCATGCCGAGGTGAAAGGGGATAGGTGTTGCACCCATGAGGTGGTGAAAGGAGATAGGTGTTGCACCCATGCCGAGGTGAAAGGGGATAGGTGTAGCACCCATGCCGAGGTGAAAGGGGACAGGTGTTGCACCCATGCCGAGGAGAAAGGGGATAGTTGTTGCACCCATGCCGAGGTGAAAGGAGATAGGTGTTGCACCCATGCCAAGGTGAAAGGAGATAGGTGTTGCACCCATGCCGAGGAGAAAGGGGATAGTTGTTGCACCCATGCCGAGGTGAAAGGGGATAGGTGTTGCACCCATGCCGAGCTGAAAGGAGATAGGTGTTGCACCCATGCCGAGGTGAAAGGGGATAGGTGTTGCACCCATGCTGAGGTGAAAGGGGATAGGTGTTGCACCCATGCTGAGCTGAAAGGAGATAGGTGTTGCACCCATGAGGAGGTGAAAGGGGATAGGTGTTGCACCCATGCCGAGGAGAAAGGGGATAGTTGTTGCACCCATGCCGAGGTGAAAGGGGATAGGTGTTGCACCCATGCTGAGCTGAAAGGGGATAGGTGTTGCACCCATGCCGAGATGAAAGGGGATAGGTGTTGCACCCATGCTGAGGTGAAAGGGGATAGGTGTTGCACCCATGCTGAGCTGAAAGGAGATAGGTGTTGCACCCATGAGGAGGTGAAAGGGGATAGGTGTTGCACCCATGCCGAGGTGAAAGGGGATATGTGTTGCACCCATGAGGTGGTGAAAGGGGATAGGTGTTGCACCCATGCCGAAGTGAAAGGAGATAGGTGTTGCACCCATGCCGAGGTGAAAGGGGACAGGTGTTGCACCCATGCCAAGGTGAAAGGGGATAGGTGTTGCACCCATGATGAGGTGAAAGGGGATAGGTGTTGCACCCATGCCGAGGTGAAAGGGGATAGGTGTTGCACCCATGCCAAGGTGAAAGGGGATAGGTGTTGCACCCATGCCAAGGTGAAAGGGGATAGGTGTTGCATCCATGCCGAGGTGAAAGGAGATAGGTGTTGCACCCATGCCAAGGTGAAAGGGGATAGGTGTTGCACCCATGCCGAGGTGAAAGGAGATAGGTGTTGCACCCATGAAGAGGTGAAAGGGGATAGTTGTTGCACCCATGAGGTGGCGAAAGGGGATAGGTGTTGCACCCATGCCGAGGTGAAAGGGGATAGGTGTTGCACCCATGAGGTGGTGAAAGGGGATAGGTGTTGCACCCATGCCGAGGTGAAAGGGGACAGGTGTTGCACCCATGCCGAGGTGAAAGGGGATAGGTGTTGCACCCATGCCGAGGTGAAAGGGGATAGGTGTTGCACCCATGAGGTGATGAAAGGGGATAGGTGTAGCACCCATGCCGAGGTGAAAGGGGACAGGTGTTGCACCCATGATGTGGTGAAAGGAGATAGGTGTTGCACCCATGCCAAGGTGAAAGGGGATAGGTGTTGCACCCATGAAGAGGTGAAAGGAGATAGGTGTTGCACCCATGATGTGGTGAAAGGAGATAGGTGTTGCACCCATGCCAAGGTGAAAGGAGATAGGTGTTGCACCCATGAAGAGGTGAAAGGGGATAGTTGTTGCACCCATGCCGAGGTGAAAGGGGACAGGTGTTGCACCCATGCCGAGGTGAAAGGAGACAGGTGTTGCACCCATGCCGAGGTGAAAGGGAATAGGTGTTGCACCCATGCCGAGGTGAAAGGGGATATGTGTTGCACCCATGAGGTGGTGAAAGGGGATAGGTGTTGCACCCATGCCGAAGTGAAAGGAGATAGGTGTTGCACCCATGCCGAGGTGAAAGGGGACAGGTGTTGCACCCATGCCGAGGTGAAAGGGGACAGGTGTTGCACCCATGCCAAGGTGAAAGGGGATGGTTGTTGCACCCATGATGAGGTGAAAGGGGATAGGTGTTGCACCCATGCCGAGGTGAAAGGGGATAGGTGTTGCACCCATGCCAAGGTGAAAGGGGATAGGTGTTGCACCCATGCCAAGGTGAAAGGGGATAGGTGTTGCATCCATGCCGAGGTGAAAGGAGATAGGTGTTGCACCCATGCCAAGGTGAAAGGGGATAGGTGTTGCACCCATGCCGAGGTGAAAGGAGATAGGTGTTGCACCCATGAAGAGGTGAAAGGGGATAGTTGTTGCACCCATGAGGTGGTGAAAGGGGATAGGTGTTGCACCCATGCCGAGGTGAAAGGGGATAGGTGTTGAACCCATGAGGTGGTGAAAGGGGATAGGTGTTGCACCCATGCCGAGGTGAAAGGGGATAGGTGTTGCACCCATGAGGTGGTGAAAGGGGATAGTTGTTGCACCCATGCCGAGGTGAAAGGAGATAGGTGTTGCACCCATGCCAAGGTGAAAGGAGATAGGTGTTGCACCCATGCCAAGGTGAAAGGGGATAGTTGTTGCACCCATGATGTGGTGAAAGGAGATAGGTGTTGCACCCATGCTGAGGTGAAAGGGGATAGGTGTTGCACCCATGAGGTGGTGAAAGGGGATAGGTGTTGCACCCATGCTGAGGTGAAAGGGGATAGGTGTTGCACCCATGCTGAGGTGAAAGGGGATAGGTGTTGCACCCATGAAGAGGTGAAAGGGGATAGGTGTTGCACCCATGCCGAGGTGAAAGGGGATAGGTGTTGCACCCATGAGGTGGTGAAAGGGGATAGGTGTTGCACCCATGCTGAGGTGAAAGGGGATAGGTGTTGCACCCATGCTGAGGTGAAAGGGGATAGGTGTTGCACCCATGAAGAGGTGAAAGGAGATGGGTGTTGCACCCATGATGTGGTGAAAGGAGATAGGTGTTGCACCCATGCTGAGGTGAAAGGGGATAGGTGTTGCACCCATGCCGAGGAGAAAGGAGATAGGTGTTGCACCCATGCCAAGGTGAAAGGGGATAGGTGTTGCACCCATGAAGAGGTGAAAGGAGATAGGTGTTGCACCCATGATGTGGTGAAAGGAGATAGGTGTAGCACCCATGCCGAGGTGAAAGGGGACAGGTGTTGCACCCATGCCGAGGTGAAAGGGGATAGGTGTAGCACCCATGCCGAGGTGAAAGGAGATAGGTGTTGCACCCATGCCAAGGTGAAAGGAGATAGGTGTTGCACCCATGCCAAGGTGAAAGGGGATAGGTGTTGCACCCATGCCGAGGTGAAAGGGGATAGGTGTTGCACCCATGCCGAGGTGAAAGGGGATAGGTGTTGCACCCATGCCGAGGTGAAAGGAAATAGGTGTTTCACCCATGCCGAGGTGAAAGGGGATAGGTGTTGAACCCATGAGGTGGTGAAAGGGGATAGTTGTTGCACCCATGCCGAGGTGAAAGGGGATAGGTGTTGCACCCATGCCGAGGTGAAAGGGGATAGGTGTTGCACCCATGCCAAGGTGAAAGGAGATAGGTGTTGCACCCATGCCAAGGTGAAAGGGGATAGGTGTTGCACCCATGCCGAGGTGAAAGGGGATAGGTGTTGAACCCATGAGGTGGTGAAAGGGGATAGGTGTTGCACCCATGCCGAGGTGAAAGGGGATAGGTGTTGCACCCATGAGGTGGTGAAAGGGGATAGTTGTTGCACCCATGCCGAGGTGAAAGGAGATAGGTGTTGCACCCATGCCAAGGTGAAAGGAGATAGGTGTTGCACCCATGCCAAGGTGAAAGGAGATAGGTGTTGCACCCATGCCAAGGTGAAAGGGGATAGTTGTTGCACCCATGCCGAGGTGAAAGGGGATAGGTGTTGCACCCATGCCGAGGTGAAAGGGGATAGGTGTTGCACCCATGAGGTGGTGAAAGGGGATAGGTGTTGCACCCATGCTGAGGTGAAAGGGGATAGGTGTTGCACCCATGCTGAGGTGAAAGGGGATAGGTGTTGCACCCATGCCGAGGTGAAAGGGGATAGGTGTTGCACCCATGCTGAGGTGAAAGGTGATAGGTGTTGCACCCATGAGGTGGTGAAAGGGGATAGGTGTTGCACCCATGCCGAGGTGAAAGGGGACAGGTGTTGCACCCATGCCGAGGTGAAAGGGGATAGGTGTTGCACCCATGAGGTGGTGAAAGGGGATAGGTGTTGCACCCATGCTGAGGTGAAAGGGGATAGGTGTTGCACCCATGCTGAGGTGAAAGGGGATAGGTGTTGCACCCATGAGGTGGTGAAAGGGGATAGGTGTTGCACCCATGCCGAGGTGAAAGGGGACAGGTGTTGCACCCATGCCGAGGTGAAAGGGGATAGGTGTTGCACCCATGAGGTGGTGAAAGGAGATAGGTGTTGCACCCATGCCGAGGTGAAAGGGGATAGGTGTTGCACCCATGAGGTGGTGAAAGGAGATAGGTGTAGCACCCATGCCGAGGTGAAAGGGGACAGGTGTTGCACCCATGCCGAGGAGAAAGGGGATAGTTGTTGCACCCATGCCGAGGTGAAAGGAGATAGGTGTTGCACCCATGCCAAGGTGAAAGGAGATAGGTGTTGCACCCATGCCGAGGAGAAAGGGGATAGTTGTTGCACCCATGCCGAGGTGAAAGGGGATAGGTGTTGCACCCATGCCGAGCTGAAAGGAGATAGGTGTTGCACCCATGCCGAGGTGAAAGGGGATAGGTGTTGCACCCATGCTGAGGTGAAAGGGGATAGGTGTTGCACCCATGCTGAGCTGAAAGGAGATAGGTGTTGCACCCATGAGGAGGTGAAAGGGGATAGGTGTTGCACCCATGCCGAGGAGAAAGGGGATAGTTGTTGCACCCATGCCGAGTTGAAAGGGGATAGGTGTTGCACCCATGCTGAGCTGAAAGGGGATAGGTGTTGCACCCATGCCGAGATGAAAGGGGATAGGTGTTGCACCCATGCTGAGGTGAAAGGGGATAGGTGTTGCACCCATGCTGAGCTGAAAGGAGATAGGTGTTGCACCCATGAGGAGGTGAAAGGGGATAGGTGTTGCACCCATGCCGAGGTGAAAGGGGATATGTGTTGCACCCATGAGGTGGTGAAAGGGGATAGGTGTTGCACCCATGCCGAAGTGAAAGGAGATAGGTGTTGCACCCATGCCAAGGTGAAAGGGGATAGGTGTTGCACCCATGATGAGGTGAAAGGGGATAGGTGTTGCACCCATGCCAAGGTGAAAGGGGATAGGTGTTGCACCCATGCCAAGGTGAAAGGGGATAGGTGTTGCATCCATGCCGAGGTGAAAGGAGATAGGTGTTGCACCCATGAAGAGGTGAAAGGGGATAGGTGTTGCACCCATGCCAAGGTGAAAGGGGATAGGTGTTGCACCCATGCCGAGGTGAAAGGAGATAGGTGTTGCACCCATGAAGAGGTGAAAGGGGATAGTTGTTGCACCCATGAGGTGGCGAAAGGGGATAGGTGTTGCACCCATGCCGAGGTGAAAGGGGATAGGTGTTGCACCCATGAGGTGGTGAAAGGGGATAGGTGTTGCACCCATGCCGAGGTGAAAGGGGACAGGTGTTGCACCCATGCCGAGGTGAAAGGGGATAGGTGTTGCACCCATGCCGAGGTGAAAGGGGATAGGTGTTGCACCAATGAGGTGGTGAAAGGGGATAGGTGTAGCACCCATGCCGAGGTGAAAGGGGACAGGTGTTGCACCCATGATGTGGTGAAAGGAGATAGGTGTTGCACCCATGCCAAGGTGAAAGGGGATAGGTGTTGCACCCATGAAGAGGTGAAAGGAGATAGGTGTTGCACCCATGATGTGGTGAAAGGAGATAGGTGTTGCACCCATGCCAAGGTGAAAGGAGATAGGTGTTGCACCCATGAAGAGGTGAAAGGGGATAGTTGTTGCACCCATG
This sequence comes from Hypanus sabinus, assembly GCF_030144855.1. Classification (NCBI taxonomy): domain Eukaryota; kingdom Metazoa; phylum Chordata; class Chondrichthyes; order Myliobatiformes; family Dasyatidae; genus Hypanus; species Hypanus sabinus. The sequence goes on from NC_082734.1 coordinate 10,960,472, forward strand.
CCGAGGTGAAAGGGGACAGGTGTTGCACCCATGCCGAGGTGAAAGGAGACAGGTGTTGCACCCATGCCGAGGTGAAAGGGAATAGGTGTTGCACCCATGAGGTGGTGAAAGGGGATAGGTGTTGCACCCATGCCGAGGTGAAAGGGGACAGGTGTTGCACCCATGCCAAGGTGAAAGGGGATGGTTGTTGCACCCATGATGAGGTGAAAGGGGATAGGTGTTGCACCCATGCCGAGGTGAAAGGGGATAGGTGTTGCACCCATGCCAAGGTGAAAGGGGATAGGTGTTGCACCCATGCCAAGGTGAAAGGGGATAGGTGTTGCATCCATGCCGAGGTGAAAGGAGATAGGTGTTGCACCCATGCCAAGGTGAAAGGGGATAGGTGTTGCACCCATGCCGAGGTGAAAGGAGATAGGTGTTGCACCCATGAAGAGGTGAAAGGGGATAGTTGTTGCACCCATGAGGTGGTGAAAGGGGATAGGTGTTGCACCCATGCCGAGGTGAAAGGGGATAGGTGTTGCACCCATGAGGTGGTGAAAGGGGATAGGTGTTGCACCCATGCCGAGGTGAAAGGGGACAGGTGTTGCACCCATGCCGAGGTGAAAGGGGATAGGTGTTGCACCCATGCCGAGGTGAAAGGGGATAGGTGTTGCACCCATGAGGTGGTGAAAGGGGATAGGTGTAGCACCCATGCCGAGGTGAAAGGGGACAGGTGTTGCACCCATGCCGAGGAGAAAGGGGATAGTTGTTGCACCCATGAAGAGGTGAAAGGAGATAGGTGTTGCACCCATGATGTGGTGAAAGGAGATAGGTGTTGCACCCATGAAGAGGTGAAAGGAGATAGGTGTTGCACCCATGATGTGGTGAAAGGAGATAGGTGTTGCACCCATGCCAAGGTGAAAGGAGATAGGTGTTGCACCCATGAAGAGGTGAAAGGAGATAGGTGTTGCACCCATGAAGAGGTGAAAGGAGATAGGTGTTGCACCCATGATGTGGTGAAAGGAGATAGGTGTTGCACCCATGCCAAGGTGAAAGGAGATAGGTGTTGCACCCATGAAGAGGTGAAAGGGGATAGTTGTTGCACCCATGCCGAGGTGAAAGGGGACAGGTGTTGCACCCATGCCGAGGTGAAAGGGGATAGGTGTTGCACCCATGCCGAGGTGAAAGGGGATAGGTGTTGCACCCATGCCAAGGTGAAAGTGGATAGGTGTTACACCCATGCCGAGGTGAAAGGGGATAGGTGTTGCACCCATGCCGAGGTGAAAGGGGATAGGTGTTGCACCCATGCCAAGGTGAAAGGAGATTGGTGTTGCACCCATGCCGAGGTGAAAGGAAATAGGTGTTTCACCCATGATGTGGTGAAAGGAGATAGGTGTTGCACCCATGAGGAGGTGAAAGGGGATAGGTGTTGCACCCATGCCGAGGTGAAAGGGGATAGGTGTTGCACCCATGCCGAGGTGAAAGGGGACAGTTGTTGAGGAGGAATAAGAAGGCTCCAAATCACATCGTCCCATGAGGCAGAAAGTTTTGTGCAAATTAGTATAAATGTTGGAAGACGTTGGGAAAGTTAAAGAAACTTTTAACTGTGCAAAGGTTACAAAGCCATGAGGATCTGGTGAGGAAGTACATGATCAGGGAAAATTTACCAGACTAATAACAACAGAGGAAATTGTAATCACTCTTTCTGCAGATGCTGCAATCTGTCTCTGCTTTTACTTCTGATTTCCAGTTTCTTGAGCTATTTTGGTTTTCACTTACCAGACTAACCCTTGGTGTAAATGGTCCATCTTGGGAAGAAAGGTTGGATAGGCTCGGCCTGTATCAGCTGGAGTATGGAAGAAAGAGGGGACTTGCTCGAAACATTTCGGGTCTTGGGACGTCTTGACAGTTGCATGTGACTATTCCTCTTGTGGTGAAACCTGAAACTAGGGGATCACTGTTTCAGAATGAGGAGTCATAGAAATCTCTGGATTTATCTAGAAATAGTCTCTGAACATTATTAAATCAGGTCAGTAAGAATATGGAGGTGAGATTACAATCAAATCAGGCATGATTTTTGGGTGGCATAGACCAGTAGATCACAATACAGGCCCTTCAGTCCATGATGTTGTACTGACATTTTAACCTACTCCAAGGTCAATCTGACCCTTAATCCTGCAAAGCCCTGCATTTTTCATTCATCCATGAGTCTGTCTGAGAGTCTCTTAAATCTCCCTAATGTACCAGCCTCTACCGTTGCCCCAGGTCATGCAATTGCGGAGTTTGCCTGATATTTGCCCTCTTTCCTAATCCCCCCCATCCACACTATACACTCCTCAAATCACCTTAAAATTCAGTCTGCTCATATGAGCCATTTCTGTCCTGGGAAAAAGGCACTGGCTGTCCTCTCTATTTGTGCCTCTTATCATGTACACCTCTGTCAATTCATACGCTTTTATCAAGCCAGAGTATCTATCATGACAGAATGGATTCAATGGGCTGAATGGCTAAATCTGCTCCCCATTCATATGTGTGTACGAAACCCTTCAGTGTTAACTTGAACATATACGGCTTTTTAGAAAACAAGACAGATGGAAAACCATGTTCCAGAACTCTGCCTTACACCTGATCAGAGTGCTACATCCAGCCCTGACGGCAGCCTCCAGGGGAATCTGTCAGCTCAGAGAATGTGCCCGCTGGGCACAGATACTGACGCCTTCTGCCTTTAACCACTTCAGTTAAAGGCTGGAAGAAAATGCATTTCAAGACCCATCTGCCGTCTGGGAAAAGGCACCGAAGCATTTGGACTCTCACGACCAGATTATGTAACAATTTCTTCCCCCAAGTTATCAGACTCCTCAATACCCAGAGCCTGGACTGACACCTTACTGCCCTATTGTCCTGTTTATTATTTATTGTAATGACTGCACTGTTTTGTGCACTTTATGCAGTCCTGGGTAGGTCTGTAGTCTGGTGTAGTTGTTGTGTTTTTTTTTCTCTGTTGTTTTTTTACGTAGTTCAGTCTAGTTTTTGTACTTTGTCATGTAACACCGTGGTCCTGAAAAACTAGCAGTTATGGTCGAAGTGACAATAAAAGTGACTTTTCTTGACTTGATCTTGGAGAGTGTGTGTGAATGCTGAATCTTCGTGACTTCTGGCTGATGGCTAATGAAACAAGGAAAAAACATAGAAATCTACAGCACATCACAGGTCCTTTGGCCCACAATGTTGTGCTGACCATGTAACCTACTCTACACACAGCCTAGAATTTCCCTACCGTACAGCCCTCTATTTTTCTAAGCTCCATGTACCTATCTAAAGTCTCTTAAAAGACCCTATTGTACCTGCCTCTACCACCGTCACTGGCAGTGCATTCCACACACCCACCACTCTCTGTGTGTGGTTAAAAACGTGCCTCTTACATCCCCCTTGTACCTACTTCCAAGCACCTTAAAACTATGTCCTCTTGTGTTAGCCATTTCAGCCATGGGAAAAAGCCTTTGACTACCCACACGATCGATGCCTCTCGTCATCTTATACACCTCTATCAGGTCACCTCTCATCCTCCGTCGCTCCAAGGAGAAAAAGCCAAGTTCACCCAACCTTTTCTCGTAAGGCATGCTCCCCAATCCAGGCAACGACTAAGTACCTTGTAACTCACTCTTTTTCTGGCAAGCGATCGTTGCAAACAATAGTCTGTAGTTTCCCTTTGGACTTAGAGGGCAATCTGATGTGGCAGAACCATGATGAGACTATGGGCCCATCGTCAAGAGTGAGGAAGACCTGAGGTTCGATCGACTTAAGTGCAGGGCCAAATTGGAAAGGTCAGATACAGGCCGAATCGAGGAGGCGAGGTCCAGGCACTAAGAGCGTATTGAAGCGACTGAGCCCGGTTTTTGGACGAAGATTTAGGCACCAGGCCAGATTGAAAAGATCAGGGTATTGGTGCCCAAGGCCAGGGTCAAGCCGGTTTGGCTTGTTACTCTGCTCTAAGCTGAACAAAGGATCTATAGACTGCTCTCTTTGTGGACCTCAGTTCAGAGCAACATTTGCTGGTGTTTATTGTTTACATGATTTGTCCCTTTTTTCTCTCTGCACATTGGATCTTTGTCTTTTCTTAATGGGATCTTTTGGGTTTTGTTTGTTTTATGGCTGCCCATTAGGAGTTGAATCTCACGGTTGTCTAACATATACGTACTTTGATAATGAATGTACTTTGGAATTTTTGTACTTTGAACGTTGCTGGGGTTTGGAGTTTTCCAGAGACGGGAGAGGCTGGCTTCATTTTCCCTGGAATGTAAGAGGTGAAGAAGGCTCATGATTGAGGGTTATAATATTATGATTGGTATAGATAGGGGTTGACCGTAGGAAACATTTCCTCCGAGCAGATAAAACTGGAGAGCAATGGTTTAGTGTAAAGGCTAGAAGATCTAGTGGGGACCAGAGCAATTCCCTGAGAGAGCAGAGCGATGGTAGCATTGAACACTGACTCAACCAGGCATTGGAGGCTACAGTCCACGTGCTGGAAGATGGGATTGAGATGGACAAGTGCTCACTGTTTGGCATAAACATTGTGGGACGAATAACCTGTTGCCTTCCTGCATAATTCTATGACGCAGCACGCTTAAGTATACAGTGGGTGTAATGGCTGACAGAGGTCAAAGAGCGAAACGGCTTCTAACATCTAGAGCAGTCGCAGAGATGGAGAGAGTATAGAGGGTGGAGGAGATTACTGAGATATGAGGGCTGTAGGATTTGGAGGAGATAGAGGGTTGTCGGTGTTGGAAGAAGTTACAGAGATAGAGAGGGTTACAGTGGTTGGAGGTTATGGGGGTGGAGGAGTTTAGGGAGACAGAGAATTGTCGGGTTGGAGGAGGTTCCAACACTTGCTTCCACACCTCCTCCCTCACTACCATTCAGGGCCCCAAACAGTCCTTCCAGGTGAGGCGACAATTCACCTGTGAGTCTGTTGGTGTCAAATACTGTGTCCAGTGCTCCCGGTGTGGCCTCCCGACATCGGCGAGGCCCGACGTTGATTGGGAGACCATTTCGCTCCGTCCGCCAGCCCAAGGGGGATCTCCCAGTAGCCGCCCATTTTAATTCTGCTTCTCATTCACATTCTGATATGTCAGTCCTCCTCTACTGTCGCGATGAGGCCACACTCAGGTTGGAGGACAACCTTGTATTCTGTCTGGGTAGCCTCCAGCCTAATGACACCGACATCAATTTCTCGAACTTCCAGTAATGACACCCACCCCCACCCTCATCCTACCCTCTCCTTCACCATTCTCCATTCCCCTTTGCCCTCTCTCACCTTATCTCCTTGTCTGGTGCTCCTTCCTGTTCCCTTTCTTCCAAGGCCTTCTGTCCTCTCCTATCAGAGTCTCTCTTCTCCAGCCCTGTGTTTCTTCCACCAATCAACTTCCCAGCTCTTTACTTCATCCCTCCCCCTCTTGGTTTCACCTCTCACCTTGTGTTTCTCTCTCCCCTCCCCCACCTTTTCAATCTATTCCTCATCTGTTTTCTCTCCAGTCCTGCTGAAGAGTCTCGGCCTGAAACGTCGACTGTACCGTTTTTCCATAGAATGCCGTCTGACCTGCTGAGATCCTCCAGCATTTTGTGTGTGCTTCTTGGATTTCCAGCCGATTCTCTCTTGTTTGAAAGATGGAGAATTGTCCAGGTTGGAGGAGGTTACAGAGATGGAGAAGGTTGTGGGAGTTGGAGGAGGTTATAGGGAGGGCTGTGGGGATCGTAAGAGATAGAGGGTTATAGAGGACGAAGGAGGTTACTGGGGAGGAACACCGTGAATACAAACAGCCCATATTACTCTGTTGCGTTCCTTATTAACTGAGAATGAGGAACCGTGTAGAACTGTCACACTTGGTTGCCAGATGGTTTGCCTGGGAATGGACATGTACACCCTATGGTTACACCATCACCTCCTGATCCGCAAGCTCGGGTCACAACTTCTCCACCTGTGCCCGCATTCCTCAACCACTTCACAATTCCAGCTGGAGTCCCAGCTTCCCATAATCAGTAGCTCCTGCTCCTGACTGTTAATGGTGGAGCAACTTGAACTGAGATATTGCTCTCGATGCCAACTCGGTACTAGCAGTCTGCACTATGAACATCTCCACCTACATAGCACTAATAGCTTGGAAAACTGGGCTTTCTTTTTTAATTAAAGAAATTTGTCAGTGAGTTTAAGTACTAACGCCAGTTCTGTCCTGGGGTAATGAAGATTTGGCGTTTTATCTGTCAGTAAGTATATGCAAACCTTCCTCTGTGTTGCAGTCTTAACATCCCCAAGATACCTCTTGGGAATGGTGACACTGGAGTTTCTGCAGATGCTATGATTTTTGAGCAACACACAGAAAATGCTGAAGGCAGCCCCAATAGAGGGAAATGAACAGTCCTGAAGAGTCCAGGCCCAAAACTTCAACCATTTATTTCCCTCCGTAGATGCTGCCTGGCTTGCTGAGTCCCTCCAGTGTTTTGTGTGTGCATGTTGCTCACAGACAGTGAAAAGCCCACAAGGGGGTACTGCTGACTGACATGATCCTTGCCTCGGGGGTACCTGCGTGTACAATGTACTGTGTATGTAATCAAAATGGTTTCTCTGGTTTGCTAGAGTAGGAATGCTTTTATGTTTGATAAGTGTTTTCTTTCGCAGTTGTTTAGCTTTGGACTTGCTGATATGGGGATTGTATTCACTTGTTAACCAATGGGGAATGTTATTTTGTCTTGTGGGGCTGGGAGCTCGGGGGTTTCACGGTCTTTTCAGGGGAGGCGGGAAGGAGACGCCGAGGAAGGTGGACGTGCGCTGCATTGCTCGGTCGACCACCCGGGTGGTCCCAGGTGCGAGGATGCGGAGGTCAGAGGCAAGTGACGAGGGGTCGAATGGTTCGATGGTTGAGCTCCAACGATGTGCACTAAACTGGCTGAACTTTGATAAGTTGGCGCCTTTTACTTCATTTTCTTTTCTTTTATATATACTGTATTGCCTAGTACTCTTTTAGTTTTAGTAAACTCTTTAAAGTGTATTCTGTAACGGTATCTGGTGTGAGTTTGATATTGTGCGTGTGCGTGCGGCATAAACTGGATTCTCACAGCACCTGCGCATACGGGAGGTGGGTTGGTGAGTGGCTGGATCTCCTTTTCCCCTAGACGTATACCAGCCTGTTGGGTAAGTGTTACATTTGGAAACTCAGAGTGGCAAGCCCGTGAGGAAGGAGCTCCAGTACCATTCCAGTGAGTCTGGTGGAGAAGCCCCTCAGGCAAAGAAAGGTTGTATCACCACAGCGGCCCTCAAGAGTAGCAGTGGTGCTATTAAAATATTTTGAAGTACTTTACACTTTTTTTTTGTTTTTGTGCAGTATATGTACTCAGTGTCCACCTCATTAGGCACCTTCTATGATGAAGTGGCCTTTACGTTCATGGTCTTCTGCTGCCGTGGCCCGTCCACTTCAAGGTTCAAAATGTGCATTCAGAGACGCTCCTCCGCACGGCGCTGCTGTAAAACGTGGCTATTTGAGTCACTGTCACCTTCTTGTCAGCTTGAACTAGTCTGGCCATTAAAAAGGTGTTTTTGCCCACAGAACCTGCTGCCCGCTGGATGTTTTCTCTCTCTTTGCAAAATCCAGAGTCTGTTGTGCACAAAAATCCCAGGAGATCAGCAGTTTCTGAGATACTCAAACCACCCTGTCTGGCACCAACATTATTCCACAAAGTCACTTAGATCACATTTTCCCTGCATAAAATAAGAAAAAAAATATCAATAAATAAATAAATATTGAGAACATGAGATGAGGAGCCCTTGAAAGTGAGTCCATTGAATGATGGGGCAAGCCAAGTTGAGTGACACCATCTCCTTTGATGAACTGTTCCTGAACTTGGTGGTGTGAGTCCTGAGGCTCCGGTACCTTCTTCCTGATGGTAGCAGTGAGGTGACAGCAAGTCCCTGAGTGGAGGATGTTGCTTTGCTGCGACAGGATTTCGTGTCGATGTGCCCAATGGTGGGGAAGGCTTTACCCGTGATGAACTGGGATGTATCCACGGCCTCTTGTAGGAGTTTCTATTCCAGGGAATAAAGTGGTCCTGATGGTGCTGAGGAGGCAGAGGTCGGAGTTGTGTGACATGGCGACATGCAGACAGGCGGAGAGAAGGATTACACCCTATATGATTTCCAAGAAAAATCTTCTATTTCTGACATTGAGATTCCTCTTCTGGATCTGAATGCACCCGACGTGACTGTGACTCGAATAACTCTTCTCTGTGAAGATGCAGCGAAACCGATTGTCATAAATCTCACAGGTAAGTTGAGAGTCATTAATAGGTTTCAAGATTTCTTTCGCTGGTAACTTGCATTAGAAAGTTGGTTGTACCATAGGGATAGAGGCACAGCACACTACAACGCAGAAAAGTCTCTTCAGTCCTTCTAGTCTGGGTTGAACTATTATTCTGGCGAGTTGGATGCACTGTGGTACATCATAATTGTGATGGAATCTGGATGTTTACAAGTCAAGTCAAGTCACTTTTTATTGTCATTTTGACCATAACTGCTGGTACAGTACATAATAAAAATGAGACAACGTTTTTCAGGGCCATGGTGTTACATGACACAGTACAAAAACTAGACTGAACTACGTAAAAAACAACACAGAAAAAAACTACACTGGACTACAGACCTACCCAGGACTGCATAAAGTGCACAGAACAGTGCAGGCATTATAATAAATAATAAACAGGACAATAGGGCAGTAAGGTGTCAGTCCAGGCTCTGGGTATTGAGGGGTCTGATAACTTGGGGGAAGAAACTGTTGCATAGTCTAGTTGTGAGAGCCCGAATGCTTCGGTGCCTTTTCCCAGACGGCAGGAGGGAGAAGAGTTTGTATGAGGGGTGCGTGGGGTCCTTCATAATGCTGTTTGCTCTGCGGATGCAGTGTGTAGTATAAATGTCTGTAATGGCAGGAAGAGAGACCCCAATGATCTTCTCAGCTGACCTCACTATCTGCTGCAGGGTCTTGCGATCCGAGATGGTGCAATTTCCGAACCAGGCAGTGATGCAGCTGCTCAGGATGCTCTCAATACAACCCCTGTAGAATGTGATGAGGATGGGGGGTGGGAGATGGACTTTCCTCAGCCTTCGCAAAAAGTAAAGATGCTGCTGGACTTTCTTTGCTATGGAGCTGGTGTTGAGGGACCAGGTGAGATTCTCTGCCAGGTGAACACCAGGAAATTTGGTGCTTTTAACGATCTCTACCGAGGAGCCGTCGATGTTCAGCGGGGAGTGGTTGCTCCGTGCCCTCCTGAAGTCAACAACCATCTCTTTTGTTTTGTTCACATTCAGAGACAGGTTGTTGGCTCTGCACAGAAAATGGCAAGGTGGTTATTACAATGGCAGTGATGGACCATTCACCAGAAGAAACCAATGCTCTCACTGCCTTTGATAGCTCATTTTATCAGATAACTTTTAGAGTAGAACTACGCATCTTTGTCTACCTGAGGGCTATTGTTGTGGGTATTGACAGAAAATGAGACTGCAGTTAATTTGGACTACAGTCTACCCAGTTCAAGGACTCCATGCCTGAGTCACACAATCATCATAGTCAGTCCCATCCTTTACCAATTGCTTAGTCACAGCGAGATGCTGAACCCAGCACCTTTTTCCCTTTCTGGGATCTGACTTCACTTGCCCAGAATTACAAGGGTCCCTGCTGTGATTTCCGGCTCTCATTAGCTGTAATCATGATGTTTCCCTACATGATAAATCATGATGGACAAGGGATTCATTTTCCACCTCCAATACCAAAATATAAAAGAAGGCGCCATGCGGAGAATGCTGGAGAAACTCGGCAGGTAAGGCAGCATGAATGGAGGGGAATGAGCAGTCATCTCTTCAGGTCGAGACCCTTCGTCAGTATTGAGTTCCTCCAGCGTTTAGTTGTTGTTCACGATTACCAGCCTCTAGTCCTGGCAACAACCATGTGTGATTCTTCCACACAGGGGATGGTGAGTGTGTGGAACGAGCTGCCAGAAGAAGTGGTTGAGGCAATAGTGCCAGTTAAGAAGCACTTGGTGAGGTACATGGAGGGATATTGGGCTGAAGGCAAGAAATTGGTGCCGGATGGGTGGCCACCATGTTTGGCATCGACTAGTTGGTTTGAAGGCCTGTATCCATGCTGTGTTGGTCTATGACAAGCATGGTAAGGTACAGGTACAATGGACAAACTTGCAGCAATGTCATAGGCACGTAGGTTCAGGAAACAGACAGAACGTAAATAAGACAAGACATCAGAGAGCAAAAAACTGTGCAAAGCAAAACTTCTATATATTAAAAAACACGCACACACACAGGCAAGCTTGTGTTTCCACTCCACCCACTCTCCCCTTTTAGAAGAGTTTTTTAAAAAAAGCAGAATTAGTTGGTCAGTAAACAGAGATAAGGGTTAAATTTTCTGTCTGGGATTTCTGCAGAAAGCACCGATCTAAGTCATTGCTGGGTGGTGAAAGATCCATCAATCCTAGAGTGCCTGGGGGCAGAGTGAAGGATGAAGTGAGTGACGGTCAATCATCCTATTGGCTTTGACCAGTCTAGCCAGGAGCATGTGTCCTTCAGGAGACGGGTGCTGGAACCTGCAGCAGCATGTGAGGATGGGCTGGGACTTGTAAACTATACCTGGGTCTGCAGAATTCATAACTTTGGTGTCAAAGTAAAATTTATTACCTAAGTAAGTATATGTTATCATATACTATCATTTTCTTGCAGGTATTTACAGAAAAATAAAGAAATACAATCAAAATTGATGAAAAGCTATGCATAAACAAAGTAACACACACAAAATGCTGGTGGAACGCAGCAGGCCAGGCAGCATCGATAGGGAGAAGCGCTGTCGATGTTTCGGGCTGAGACCCTTCGTCAGACCCTGAGTCCTGACGAAGGGTCTCAGCCTGAAACGTCGACTGTACTTCTTCCTATAGATGCTGCCTGACCTGCTGTGTTCCACCAGCATTTTGTGTGTGTTGCTTGTATTTGCAGCATCTGCAGATTTCCTCGTGTTTGCGACAATAATACAGTGTTGAGCATAAAACAACAGAGATGGTAGTGCAGTCTGAGACAGTGCAAAGAGCTACCACCGCCTCTGGTACTCACACTCACTACTCTGTATAACAAATGTACCTCTGACACCCCCTCCTATGCTTTCCTCTAATCACCTTAAAATTCTGCCCCCAGGTACCAGCATTTATGCTCTGGCCAAATTCGCCTTGCATAACACCCATATAGATCAGTTAATTAGAAAGCTTCATTGAGCGGTGCAAGGTAAAACACTAACAGGATACAACGTGAAGTGTTTTAGTCCTGTGAAAGTGCAGCACAGGTAGACAGTAAGGTGCATTGCGGTGTCGAGTCCATGTTGTCACATTAGGAAGCTTAAACAATGGGATCGAAGCTGTCCTTGAGCCTGGTGTTATGTGCTTTCAGGCTTTTGTATCTTCTGTCCTCTGTTAGAGGGGAGATGAGGGACTGGGTGGGATCACTAATTATGCTGGCTGCTTTACTGAGACAGTGAGAGTCCATGGAGGGCAGGCTAGCTTCCGTGGTGTGCTAAGCTGTATCCACACCCTACTGCAGTTGTTTGCTATCACGGCCAGAGCAGTTGCCAGACCCCAAGCAACATGTCTGGATAGGAGGCTCTCTGTGGAGCATCGATAAAAATCAGTGAGGGTCAAAGAGGAACATGCCAAATTCCTTTAGCCTCCTGAAAAAGGAGAAGCATTGGTGAGCTTTCTTGGCTGTGACATCAACGTGGTTGGACTGGTATAGGCCGGTGGTGATGTTTGTACTGCGCTCCTTCCTGAAGCCAATGGTGAATTCATTGGCTTTGCTGACATTGACGTACAGATTGTTGTCATGACAACATGTCACTAAGTTCTCTATCTCCTTCCTTTACTCTGACATCATTGTCTGAGATGTGCCCTAGTACGGTGGTATCATCTGCGAGCTTGTAGATGGAAGTTAGAGCAGAATCTGGCTACACAGGCAGGTGTGTACAGGGATGCAGCCTTGGAGACCAGTGTTGAGAATAATCGTAGATGAGGTGTTCTCCCGTCTTCAACCCTCCTCTTCTTCACGGACACCCCGCTCTGGTCTTCTGCCTGCTCTGGATCTCTTTATTGCTAATTGCCGACGGGACATCAACCGTCTCAACTTCACCGCACCCTGTTCCAATTCCAACCTCACTCCTTCCAAACGTTCTGCTCTCCGCTCCCTCTGCACCAATCCCAACCTCACTATAAAACCTGCTGATAAGGGGGGAGCTGTTGTTGTCTGGTGTACTGACCTCTACCTGGCCAAGGCACAGCGACAACTCTCTGATGCCTCCTCTTATTTACCCCTTGATCATGACCCCACTAAGGAGCACCAGGCCATTGTCTCCTATACCATCACCAACCTTATCAGCTCTGGGGATCTGGCAGTGATGCACTGCCACCAACCTCATAGTTCCCACACCCCGCACTTCCTGTTTCTACCTCCTACCCAAGATCCACAAACCTGTCTATCCAGGTAGACCTATTGTCTCAGCTTGCTCCTGCCCCACCGAACTCATTTCTGCATACCTTGACACTGTCTTATCCCCTCTTGTTCAATCTCTTCCCACCTATGTTCATGACACTTCTCACGCTTTGAATTTTTTCAATGATTTTAAGTTCCCTGGCCCCCACCTCCTTATTTTCACCATGGACGTCCAGTCCCTAAATACCTCCATCCCCCACCCGGACGGTCTCAAAGCTCTTCGCTTCTTTTTGGATTCCAGTCCTAACCAATTCCCCTCTACCACCACTCTCCTCTGTCTAGTGGAATTAGTTCTTACTCTCAATAATTTCTCCCTTGTCTCCTCCCACTTCCTCCAAACCAAAGGTGTAGCCATGGGCACCCGTATGGGTCCCAGTTATGCCTGCCTTTTTGTTGGCTTTGTGGAACAGTCCATGTTCCAAGTCTATACCGGTATCCATCTCCCTCTTTCCCTTCGCTACATCGACGACTGCACTGGCGCTGCCTCTTGCATGCGTGCTGAGCTCGTCAACTTCATTAACTTTGCCTCCAACTTTCACCCTGCCCTCAAATTTACCTGGTCCATTTCCGACACCTCCCTCCCCTTTCTTGATCTTTCTGTCTCCATCTCTGGAGATGGCCTATCTACTGATATCTACTATAAGCCTACAGACTCTCACAGCTACCTGGACTATTCCTCTTCCCACCCTGCCTCCTGCAAAAATGCTATCCCCTTCTCACAATTACTCCATCTCCACCGGATCTGCTCTCAGGATGAGGCTTTTCATTCCAGGATGAAGGAGATGTCTTCCTTTTTTAAACAAAGGGGCTTCCCTTCTTCCACCATCAACTCTGCTCTCAAACGCATCTCTCCCATTTCCCGCACATCTGCCCTCACCCCATCCACCCGCCACCCCACTCGGGATAGAGTTCCCCTTGCCCTTACCTACCACCCCACCAGCCTCCAGGTCCAACGTATAATTCTCCGCAACTTCCGCCATCTCCAATGGGATCTCACTACCAAGCACATCTTTCCCTCCCCCCCCTTTCGGCTTTCTGGAGGGATCGCTTCCTACACGACTCCCTTGTCCACTTGTTCCCCCCCATCCCTTCCCACCGATCTCCCTCCTGGCACTTATCCTTGTAAGCGGAACAAGTGCTACACCTGCCCTTACACTTCCTCCCTCACCACCATTCAGGGCCCCAGACAGTCCTTCCAGGTGAGGCAACACTTCACCTGTGAGTCGGCTGGTGTGGTATACTGCATCCGGTGCTCCCGGTGTGGCCTTTTATATACTGGTGAGACCCGACGCAGATTGGGAGACCGTTTCACTGAATGCCTACGCTCGGTCCGCCAGAGAAAGCAGGATCTCCCAGTGGCCACACATTTTAATTCCACATCCCATTCCCATTCTGATACGTCTATCCATGGCCTCCTCTACTGTCAAGATAAAACCACACTCAGGTTGGAGGAACAACACCTTATATACCGGCTGGGTAGCCTCCAACCTGATGGCATGAACATTGACTTCTCTAACTTCTGTTAATGCCCCTCCTCCCCTTCTTACCCCATCCCTGACATATTTAGTTGCTTGCCTGGTTCTTCCCCCCTTCCCCCTTTCTTTCTCCTGAGGCCTCCCGTCCCATGATCCTTTCCCTTCTCCAGCTGTGTATCCCTTTCACCAATCATCTTTCCATCTCTTAGCTTCATCCCACCCCCTCCGGTCTTCTCCTATCATTTCGCATTTCCCCCTCCCCCCACTACTTTCAAATCTCTTACTATCTTTCCTTTCGGTTAGTCCTGACGAAGGGTCTCGGCCCGAAACGTCGACAGCGCTTCTCCCTATAGAAGCTGCCTGGCCTGCTGTGTTCCAGCAGCGTTCTGTGTGTGTTGGTAGACGAGATGTTGCTGCCTATCCTCGCTGGTTTGTTGCTCAGGAAGTCAGGGATCTAGTTGCAAATGGGTGTGTTGAGTCCCAGGTTTAGGAGTTACCTGTACAGTAGTACAGGTAAAGGGAAAGCGGTTGTAACTATAGAGTATGATAGTCACGGTAATGGCCACATTATTGTTAAAATGCTGTCTATGCTGGAGGAGTGTTGTTCTGCTGGGAGATTGCAATGAAGTGTCGCAGTGCCTTTGGTGATGGGCTGAAGGGCTATTTCTGCGTGATTACACCCTTAGTGAGATAGTGTTGAGGGCACCTCCGTTGTTGGAGTGCCTCCTTTCAAATGAGATGTTGTACTAAGGGCCATAGAGGCTGCATAACTTTCTACATGCTCCTCGTTCCCTCTGTTCTACAAAGGTCCCTCTAGGCCAGGAGCTCCCAACCTGGGGTCCAGAGACCCCTCGGTTAACGGTAGGGGTTGATGGCATAAAAACAATTTGGGAACCCCTGCTGTAAAAGTACAGCTTTCAGCATCTTCTCGGGGCCAGTGGGTGCACCGTAGTGGAGACGCAGTTAATACCCTGTGTGCAACAGAGGGCTCAATGTGTCAGGGACTTTAAAAGTGTAAGGAAGCGAGGTGGGCAGGGTGGATCATCCGGGTGGATCATCCAGGTGGATAAACAGCCCCACTTTAGCCTGAGGTCTATTTCAATCCGATCTTTTAGCTCAGGAAACAGATGTAGGTGGGGGTGAAGCCAGGCAGACGGGGGCCCCGCCTCAGGCATATATCTGAGCACAGTGTGGGACCAGTCGGTGACTGGAAGCAGCTGTTGGGCTGGGGGGGGTGGCACGAGAGAATTGGCCTGAGTTCACCGCTGTTCCCCAAGGCGCAGCTGAAGCAAAGCATCGCAGTTAAATCATGCGACAAGCAAGAGCTGAATCGGGACCATTATCAGAATCAGGGGTTTAATATAGGTTTAATATCGCCGGCATGTGTCGTGAAATTTGTTAACTTAGCACAATGCAATACATGATAAATGTAGAAAAAATGTATATTAATTAGTTACATTAAAAATAGTAGTGCAAAAATGTAAATAATTAAAAAAAAGTGAGGAGGATTCAATGTCCATTCAGAAATCAGAGGGGAAGAAGCCGTTCCTGAATCATTGAGTGTGTGACTTCAGGCTTCTGTATCTCCTTCCTGATGGTAGCAATGAGAAAAATGACATATGTCATGAAATTTGTTGTTTTGCACCAGCATTGCTGTGTCAAATATTAAAAAAACACTATCAGCTACAATAAGAAATATATTTTCAAACAGTAGTTCAAATTAGTGAGGTAGTGTTCATGGGTTTATGGATGTAAATAGGGCCTCGGTTCAATCAGTCATGTTAACTGTGTGTGTTACAGCCCGTTATGCCGCTGGTGTCCCCCACCTCTATCTTCCTTCATCGCGTCAGTAGCTTCCTCTCCGTTTTCACTGCTGTCAGTCATGCAAGTCCCAGGTGGAGACTCAGGAATACCGTCACACTCAGATGTAGAAAGATTCTTCACTGCTGTCTCTGTAACAATCTTTTTGACCAGTCCGGGTTGTTAGCCCTGAGCTGAACCCCTGAACCTGGCAGACTGGTGGACCACCCTTAGTCTGGCCTCTAACTTTTGACCTGTTTGACATGGGTGACTCTACCAAGTGCTAAAGCATAAAGTGCTGACTAGCATTGCTCTCTGGGTCATTAAGGCTCCCAAGCCTCCAAACCCTATGACAAGGTTGTGGATATTAATAGTGTGTTATTAACCTTGGTTTATGACTTCTAGACTGATACAGCTCTTGTTGATCATTTTTCTGGTGTTCCAGTACTAATCCTAAGATTGTAAGAAAACTATCTAAGATATCCTACCACTAAACATATCTTTACCTCCCCACCCCTCTCTGCTTTCCGCAGGGATTTCCCCTCCACAATTCCCTTGTCCATTCGTCCCTCCCAGCTGGTCTGCCTCCAAACACTTTTCCTTGCAAATGGCCCAAGTGCTACACCTGACCATAGACCTCCTCCCTCACCTCCATTCAGGGCCCCAAACAGTCCTTCCGGGTGAGGCGACACTTCACCTTCGAACCTTCTGGGGTCGTCTGGCGCTCCCGCTGCTGCCTCCTGTACATCGGTGAGACCCGTCGTGAATTGGGGGACTGTCTTATTGAGTACCTCCAATCCGTCTGCCACGAGCGGATCTTCCAGGTGGCCAAACATTTTAATTCCAACACTGATTCCTGTTTTGACTTGTGCCAAGATGAGGCCACCCTTAGGAGCAACACTTTGTATTCCATTTGGATAGCATTCAAACCGATGGCCCCTTCCAGTAAAAATTTCCCATCCCCCTCTCCCTCTATTCCACACTCTGACCTCTTCTCACCTGCCTATTACTTCCCCTTGGTCCCCTTCTCTTTCCCTTTCTCTTGTGGTCTACTCTCCTCTCCTATCACACTCCTTCTTCTCCAGCCCTTGACCTTTCCCACCACCTGTCTTCACCCATCACCTTCCAGACAGCCTCCTTCCAGCCACCCACCTTTTTATTCTGGCATCTTCCCCCTTCCGTTCCAGTCCTGAAGAAGGGTCTCGGCCCGAAACATCGACGGCTTATTCATTTCCATAGAAGCTGCCTGATCTGCTGAGTGTGGTAACTTCTACTTTACAAAAAGACCAGTCGACAACTTGATGGCCAAAAGAGCATCTTAATCTGGGACGGCAAATGATATTTACAATACAGAGGCTTCCAGGTACCCTGTGCGGCCTGGGTGGAGGAACTATATACAATGCATACTGGGAGTAAAAAGAGCGGAAGTAAAGACCCCGCCAACCCTGGATCCCACCTCTTGCTACCAACAGCTTCCCGATTAGTATTAACTTACTTTTAATAATACTCACATTACAACACTGAGTTCCTCCAACATTTTGAGTGTGTTGCTAGCAAATGTGAGCCAGGTCTCTCAAGCCTGCTCCATCACTCGTCCATTTCCATGGAGTTTCCCTGCCTTTCCCATATCCCTTGGTTTGCTCTGTATCCAGAAGCCTCAGCTTTGAATGAACTCAGCGGCTAAGCCCCCACAGACCCCTGGGGTAGAGGGGTGCCCTTTTGGCCTATCACAGACCGACCTCAGTTAGGCAACTCATGACACAGCTCTTAACGAATTAATTTAGAGATACAACACAGAAGGGGCCCCCTTTTGGCCCAACGAACCGCACTGCCCAACAACCCACTTTTTTAACACTAACCCAATCACAGGACAACTTACAACTAACCTGCTAATCGTTACGGCTTTGGACTGTGAGAGGGAAAAGAAGCACCCAGAGGAAACCCATGATGTCATGGGGAAGACGTGCAAACTCCTTACGGGTGGCGTCGGAATTGAACTCTGAACTCTGGAGATGCCCCGCGCTGCAATAGCGTCGTGCTAACCGCGAGGCTATCATTGCCCAACGTTCGCACTTTATTGTCTCTACACAAATACAAACGTTACCGTGTCGACCCCAGGCCAATAATTTAAGTCAAAGATGCTGTTGTTCCCTTTGGAGTGAGGGAATACTCCCTCTGACCACCTCTCCAGTTTCTAACACAGGCCAAATGATTGATCCTTCTTCACCCAGCCCCGGCAAGGGGTCTCCCTTGCAACAGTTAGTCTCCGGAGTTCTCACAGCTTTGTGCCCGAAGTCGCTCTTTCTTACTCTCTTCCCTTGTCAATTCAAACTGTTGTGTATCAGTCTCGTTGGCCTAACTAGCTAATGTGCATCAGCTTTTCACTGGCTCTGGTCCAAGACAGCCTTATTTTATTAACACAAGAGATTCTGCAGATGCTGGAAATCTTGAACGCACACAAAGTGCTGGAGGAACTCAGCAGGTTATTTTATTGCCCTGCTCACAAGTAATGATTCATAATTAATGCCGCTTTCTTTGTTCTCCCTGAATCGGAGCAGTTCAGAAGGATTATCACTGCTAGGCTCAGGGTGCCTACCTCATGTTACAGACACAGATTGCTCTACTCATAAGACTGCATGTTTTATCTTACCAAGGAACACCTCACCAACAGCCTCTTGGAAATTATCTCTAGTTCAGCAGATTATCGGCCTCAATGCGTCCATTTTTAAGAGCTTCGATCCAGCTCTTCCTGAGCAAATCCAGTTCACAAACTGGAGGTTGCATCACCAAATGGCGTCCTCCATTCCTTCCACTGTATGGCAGGAACAGACACTTGGTTTGTCTACTCGCGCCGTCCTCGACTCATTCCAGTTCGATGGTTTAATTCCTTCATGAGCAGCATCACCACCCTCTCGATGAAGGCATTTTCCCTCATCTCAGTCCTAAACTGCTGATTCCTTATGCTCAAACGATGCCACAAGGCCTTGGAAATCCTTAGTTGGTGCACTTCACACCACACCAAATCTGTCAATTCTTTATTAAATGCTTCAATGAGGTCTCCCCTCATTCTTCTAAACACTTATTATGAATTAGACCAGGGGTTCACAACCTTTTTTATACCATGGACCAATACCATCTGTAGACCCCAGGTTGGAAACCCCTGACAGACTATTCAACTCGAGTGCATGCTAACTCCAAGGGGAACATCCTATCAGTCCCTTCCTCCTGGGATTTAACTCTGACAGGTGCAAAGTATTGCTGTTTGACCACATTTTGTTCTGGTCCACTCACTCATAGGAAAGACTTGGAAGCTTTAGAGAGGGCGCAGAGGAGATTGACAAGGGAGCTGAATGGATTAGAGAGCATGTCTTGTGAGGAAGGTCGAGCGAAGTCTTTTCTCTTCGGAGCGAAGGAGGGTGAGAGGGACTTGGTAGAGGTGTGTATAAGAGGATAAGAGACAGAGATAGGGCGGGCGGCCAGCACTTCTTTCCCAGAGTGGCCATGACTGATAAGGGAAGAAAGGAATTGTCAATGTTTCGGACCCTGCTGCAGGGCTTTCAAGTTCAAGTCAAATTTATTGCCATTTAACTATATACATGTATACCACCAAATGAGGCAATGTTTCTTCAAACCAGGATGTAAAGCACCAGTAGTACACATAACCCACAATAACTGAGACAAGTAAGAATTAGATCTACAAATGAACAAAGTGCATAAACAAAGTGCATAAATTAACTGTTGCAGGGTAGAGTACAAATTATCTGGTGACATATCGAAGGTGATGTGGCAGAGAGTTCAGAGGCCTAATGGCCTGAGGGAAGAAACTATTTCCCACCCTGACCGTTCTTGTTTTTATGCATCGGAGTCTCCTGCCTGATGGTAGAAAGTCAAAGAGGATGCTGGATGGATGGGTGGGATCCTTAATAATATCAAGGGCCCTGTGTGCGCAGCGCTCCTAATAAATGTCCCCGATGGATGGTAGGGAGCCTGCTAAGATCCTCCCAGTCATTCTCAAAGTCCTTTGCTGGAGCATCCGGTCTGGCGTTCTGCTGCTCCCTTACCTGGAACGTCGAAAATTCCTTTCCTCCTACACCTGCTGAGTTCCTCCAGCAGTTTGTTCTGAGCTGCAGATTGCGGGACCTCCCAATGCGCTAAGATGGAAACAAAGAATGGTGGAGATGCCTATCGGGTCCTCTCCCTGCGGAGGCGGACCGACCTGCCGAGTATTTCCTGCATTTTCTGTTCCTGTTTCCGATTTCCAGCATGTGCAGGTATTTAAAAAAAAATTCTTCCTGTGTGCTAATTGGTTGTTCACTTTTCAACAGTGAAAAGCCCAGGCCCCTGTGAACATTGCTGCAGAAATGTGTTATTACTCTCTCGCTTAGAGGAAAAGGCAGTTTTCATGATGGGCAGCTACGGTCCGCGGACAGATGAGTTTGTGTCTGCGAAGGAAGACCTTCCCAAGGGGCTCCCATCTCGCGGCAACTACCCCATGAAATCGAACTTCATCGCCGATGACAAGACTGAACACGCGAACCGTGAATGGCTCCTGCGTCTCAAGAGGGACTGGGCTGAGATTCCTGATGCAGAGTGAGTGACTGGTTTATCCATTGGCTATCGGGAGCTCCTTCTCGGACAGTTCTCACACACTGTACCTTCTGATGCATCATCTCAGCTGAACGGCTCCACATTGTACAGTCTGGTGGGGTTAGTGTACAGGTTCACTCATTCCTTACCATCTCGGCAAATTCTCACTTCATGATATAGATTCACACCAGCATCTTGTGGGACAGGACGCAGATACACTGGAGAAATTTATGAGACTATTAGACAGGTATATGGAGGAATTTAAGGTGGGGGGTTATATGGGAGGCAGGGTTTGAGGGTCGGCACAACATTGTGGGCTGAAGGGCCAGTACTGTGCTGTACTATTCTATGTTCTCTGGTGGGGTTTTGTCTCCAGGTGATCTCCCCTCTTCCTCTTCTCCCCACTCTCCCTCAACACTCTACCCCCTCCTCTCCCTCCACCCCACCCCACCCCCTACCCATCCCCTCCACCCCTCTACTCCCCCTCCACACCTCCTCTCCCTTCCACTCCTCTCCCTTCCATTCCTCCCCCCTCCAGTCCTCCCCCTGTGGTGAACGACATAGACCTGTCTAGACACGCCCCCCCCGACTGCTCCTGTGGCTCCTCCCACAGACCCCGGTATAAAGGCGATTGGGGCCTGAGCCCGGCCTCTCAGTCTCCAGGATGTAGCATGGTGGTCAATTGCTGCTTGTTCTTTCTTCCAGTCAATAAAAGCCAATATCTCGCCTCACGTCTCAGAGAGTTATTGATGGTGCATCATCCCCCTCTCCACTCCTCCCCACTCCAGTCCTCCCGCCCTCCCCTTCTCCACCCTGTAGAGAGATTCAGTCAAGCCCATGATGATGAGATTGGCCTTGCAGTGTTCAACAGAAACAGACAGTAAGCCTCATCTCCTTGCCCCTTCCAGATCCCTTCGAGTACAGAGCAGACCTTTGCTAAGCACCCTGACGCTTTGTAAGTCCCGAACAGCTCACAACGACGCTGTTGTTATGGCTCCACCATCTATTATCCAAGGAAATATTTTTCAATAAACCAGATCTTTCTTCCTTGATCTCTTTCAGTCTGCTGTTTTTAAACCTCCCTGAGCCGTTAAGTGTGAATGCCCTTCACGGTTTTCAAATAGTGCCCAGGGGAAGTTTTAAACACAAGAGACTCTGCGGATGCTGGAAGCCCAGAGCAACACACACGAAATGCTGGAGGAACGCGGTGGATCGGACAGCATCTGTTGAAATGAATAAACAGTCATTGTCTTGGGCTGAGGCCCTTCTTCGGGACTGGAAAGGAAGAAGGAAGACAGCAGAATTGAAGGGGTGGAGGGAGGGTAGGGGGACTCGGCAGGTGAAGCCAGGTGGGTTAGGGAGGAAGGTATCTGATAAGAGAAAGAGGAGGAGGAGGGGACCCAGGTGGAGGTGATAGGCAGGTAAGCAGAGGTAAGGGGCCAGAGTGGGGAATAGAAGAGGGGAAGGAAGATTTTGTTTTCCTGGAAGGGGACATTGATATTCATGCCATCAGGTTTTCATTCAGAGTACAATTATTATCAAAGTATGTATGCAGCATACAACCCTGAAGTTTGTCTTCCCACGGACAGGAAACCAAAGGAAGAAAACCCATTCCCTCAGAGCCCCAACCTACGAGGATGCAAACAGACAGAAGACGAGCAAAAGCCACGGAAAATTTAAAAGAAACAGCCCCCAGAGTCATGGAAAGAGACCAGGTATATTCAGCTTCGCTCGACATTCAGTTCAGTCTCGTGCTGTGTCGTTTGTAACTCGGGCTGCAATCCACCCCAATTAAAACCGCACAAAACAGCGACAACAAGAAGAAAACTTGGAGGCTACCCGTGTGTGTTGCTCCAGATTTCCAGCATCTGTAAATTTTCTGGTGTCTGAGACACACAAAACGCTGGAGGAACTCAGCAAGTCAGGTAGCGTCTATGAAAATGAATAAACAGTCAACATTTTTCATCAGGTCTCGGCCGGAAAAGTCGACTGCTTATTCCTCCCTGGGGGCTGACCTGCTGAATTCCTCCGGCATTTTGTGTGTGTGTGTTACATTGGAAGTTTGCCTGGTTGAGGGGCGTTGGTAAAGAGAGACCGGGGAAGCTGGGATCGTTCTCCCAGGAGCAATGAGAATTCAGGAATAACAACAGGAAGAGTCAGAAGTACGCAGCAAGCCAGGCAGCATCCGTGGAGGAAGAACGAAAGGTTAATGTTTCATTTTGGTGAGCTTTCATGAGAAGATAAATGTTTTTGTGGCAGAGTTGGGGGTAGGGGAGGGGTGGCACTGCTGGCTGGCGGTTCCAGAGACCCGGTTGAATCCCGGCCTTCGGCACTGACTGTGTGGAGTTTGCACGACCACGTGGGTTTTCCCCTTTCTCCCCTGTCCTGAAAATGGCTGACAGACAATCTGTCTACCTATCTACTTAAGTAATTAATTTCATTTAGAGATTCAACACAGAACAGTTCTTTCAGTCCCTAAGAGCCATACTTCCCAGCAACCCCTGATTTTAACCCTAGCCTGTTGATGGGACAATTTTCAATGACTGATTAACCTACTAACTAGTATATGACAATAGACAATAGGTGTAGATGTAGGCCATTTGGCCCTTCGAGCCAGCACCGCCGTTCACTGTGATCATGGCTGATCATCCACAATCAGTACCCTGTTCCTGCCCTCTCCCCATATCCCTTGACCCCGCTATCTATGAGAGCTCTATCTAACTCTTTCTTGAAAGCATCCAGAGACTTGGCCCCCACTGCCTTCTGAGGCAGAGCATTCCACAGATCCACAACTCTCTGGGTGAAAAAAATATGGCAGATAACCGGAGAACCCAGAGAAAACCTACACATTCCACACAGAGGTTG
The DNA here is from genome assembly GCF_030144855.1 of Hypanus sabinus. Lineage (NCBI taxonomy): Eukaryota > Metazoa > Chordata > Chondrichthyes > Myliobatiformes > Dasyatidae > Hypanus > Hypanus sabinus. The sequence continues at coordinate 10,983,752 of NC_082734.1, forward strand.
TACAAACTCCTTACAGGTGACGTTGGAATTGAACTCTGAACTCTGATGCCCCAAGCTGTAATAGTGTCGCGCTAGCCGCTACATCACCATGGCACCCGTGGTTAATGGATTTGGGCTCTTGTACATTACATCTAATGTTGTGGGGGGGGGGGGGGGTAAGAGAATCTGATAAACAATGAGCCGGACAGCATACCTCAATGTAAAATTAAATATAAGAAAATGTATCAAACTGAGTTAGTTCATCATAATCATTATGTGCCATGTCATATGACATCATCATTATGTGCTGTGTCTTATGACATGGGTGACCACGGTCTTTCCATGACCATGATTGTTCTTGGCAAATGTTTCTACAGAAGTGGTTTGCCATTGCCTTTCTCTGGGCAGTGTCTTTACAAGATGGGTGACCCCAGCCGATATCAATACCCATGAAGATCGAGAGGAGCACAAGCTCCGCTGGCCATCGGTGAAAGTCACTGGGCAAGTGAGCACACGACATGCAAGAGAATTCCCAGAAGCGTGGTTTTCCACAAACAATTCTGTAAACGAACATGTAGACCTCGTTTCTATTTATGAGCCGATGCGGGCAAAATTCCAGACTACAACGCACGAAGTTCGCCACTCAGTCAATCAACGACGGGAGTTCCTTCCCACACCACAAGTGAGTTTCCAAAATGGCATCCAATCAGCTGACCGATAAGTATGTAAAGGCAACACATCACACTGACCATCTCTCATCGCATGGTGACAAAGTGTTTGCAAGTAAGATTGCCACGACCAGAGGACAACTCAACTCAACCATCATCAATACTCTTCGGAGACTGTCCGCCTGGCGTCAGTGGTTGCGTAGCCAGGATTTGTGACATGCACCGGCTGCTCGTACGACTGTCCACCACCTGCTCCCATGGTATCACGCAGCCCTGATCGGGGGGCTAAGCAGGTGATACACCTTGACTAAGGGTGACCTGTAGGCTAGTGGATGGAAGGAGCACCTTACACCTCCTTTGGTAGAGACGTATCTCACCCCAACACCCTTTGCATCAGTTATTGATCTATCAAAGTGGGCTGGGGCTGGTTCAAGGCGAGGGGTGCATCCAAATACAGCTCCCCCCCACCAGAGGGATGGAGATGCAGTTTCATCTTTCTCCCTCAGAACCAGTGTTGTACCTGATGTGAAACCTGTTGTTTTATGGCAGCAATACTGAGATAAAACTAAAGGAGATAAAACTACTATAAATTACAAAATAAACAGAATAAAAAGGAATAATGAGGTTGTGCTCATGGATTCAGAAACCTGGTGGCTGAGAGGAAGAAGCTCTTTCTGAATTATAGAGTGTAGGTCTTCAGGCTTCTGTTCCTCCCTGATGGTAGCAGCAAGAAAGGGGCATGTCCAAGATGGTGGGGGTCCTTTGTGATGGATGCCACCTACTTGAGGCATGGCCTCTTGAAGATGACCTCGATGGCGGGGAGCGTTGTGCCCGTGATGGAGCTTGGGAGAGTCCATAACCCTCTGTGGCCTCCTGCGATCCCTGCGCACTGGAGCGTCCAAACATGGTGGTGATGCAACCAGTTCGACTGCTCTCCGCTGTACATCTATAGAAACTTGCACGGGTCTTTGGTGCCAAATCTCCTCAGGCTCTGGATGCAACTGAGCCACTAGCATGCCTTCTCTGTGATTGCACTGCTCGGATGTGGCGTGCAAAGAGAACTCAAGCAGTGTCCCATAGTTTACAGGGCACGGTGGTGAATGAAACTCGTTCTAAGTCCCGGATCACTAGACCAAAGTCTTGGTCAAATTGAACAGAAGCTGTACTGGAAGAGGGGGTGGGGAGGGACATGAATCATATCATGTAGGTTTAATTTAGGTCAATTAAAGTCACAGTGGACCATTGAGGCTGATTTATACTTCCGCGTAGGCTCTACGCCGTAGCCTACGCAAGTGGCCTGCCACGTTGCGAGCATTTATACCTGAGTGTTGGTGTGTCTGCGTCACTCTGCAATTCACTGCCAAAACACTAGATGGCGGTGGGGTTTCCATGCCACTGTGTTGAGTTTCTTCGTGTTCGTATGCACCTATTTTCGGACTTCCTCAGTTAACCTCTCCTCGATTTGGTCCATTTTCCAACTCACGTCCTTCTCTCTTCTCTCACAATTCGAAAATGGCGGAGGAGAAGAAGCAACCGGAAACCCGATGCTACCAAGCGGACCAATCACAGTTGTTGCGGTCTGCGTCGCTGTGACACGTACTTACCTTTTTGGGGAGGTGCGTGTCAGGCTACGGCGTAGGGTACGCAGCTACGCTGTACCTACGGCGTAGATTCGACGCAGAAGTATAAATTGGCCTTTCGACCACTGTCAAGTACTATCTGAATATCAGTTTGTGTGCATGTGTGTGTGTGTGTCTGTGTGTGACTGTTGTCCATCATCTGTATTTCTGCCTGTCTCCCATTTCAGAGTCATGCACACGTGTGTGAGTTTATATTTTATTTGTTGAGATACAGCTGTGGAATCGGCCCTTCCAGACCGCTCAACAATCCCCCGATTTAATCACAGGACAATTAACAATGACCAACTAACCTATGACTTTAGCTTGTGGGAGGAAACTGGAGCACCCAGAGGAAACCCACGTACAAGGAGTATACAAATTTCTTACAGGCAGAGGTGGGAATTGTACTGCGTGTGTGCGTGTGTGTCTGCCATTACCTCTGTCTCTGTCAGAGTCACATATTCTGAACTGAGTGGGTGCTCACTGTGGGAAATCTCCAGAGTTTGTCAGACTGTGGAAGGGGAGGATGGTTCCACTGGGAACCTAAGAAGGGTATTACGGATGAATTAGAGGAGAGAGGAGGAGGAGAAATTTTCACTTAGGTGACGAGTTGTTGCAATGCAGGTCACGCTGTCTAATGGTGCAGTGGAAACAAGTTCAAGAAGAACTTCCAAAAATGGAATTGGATTCGTAGTTGCAGGGGAAAATCTGCAGGACCCTGGGGGAAAGGTGGGGCAAGACTGACTAATTGGGATTCTTTAAAAAAAGTCCTGGCATAGACATGATGCCTGAATAACTCTCTGTGTCTATAGTTCTAAATATCATCATCGTACATTGCTAACTTTAAAGCAGATAAACAAACCGATCAATATTTATTTATGTATATCAATATTTCTTGCTGCGCACACTGAGGGATTCTCAGCATAATCCGGCCTGGATCAGGAGCTGGACTGGACTGGAGCTGGATCAGAATTGGGATTCCAGTCAGGAATGGGACTTGGACTGAACTCAGTCAGCGCTCTGCTGGGCCACGTCAGCCCTTTGTCTCAATCTCGGGGCCCACAGTTTCTGTCTTAATTCGAGGTTCTCACCATCCTGATGTTTTATCGCCGCTCAGTCTCAGGCATTTGAAATAAAACTCAACAAATGAGTGTTGTAACACAGTGTTGTGTACGCTGCCAGTGAGAACCAGCCCGTCACCTGCCTGGCTCCCACATCTGCTCCAAGGTCAAGGTTTCTTTGTGTGTCAGCATTATAATTCAGCCACGCATCAGGTGGAGAGCTCGGGAGGCCACAGCTAACGTCTTGCTTGTGTGTGAGTGTGTGTGTTTGTGTTGTGTGAGCCACTGAAAATGACCTCCCGCTCCCTGTTCCTCTTCATTCTACTCTCCCTCAGGGCTGGAGGTGACTTCCCCACCCAGGACGCTGGCCAGCAGGGAGAGGAACAGCCTCCTCCAGCAGGTAGGAGTCAAACAGATCGACATCGCTAGAGTCTCTCAGCCATTCCACTCCAGGCCATGCTCTGAATGACTTCAACTCCCCGGGGCTCCCGTCCTCAAAGTTCTGAAAGCGGTGATGCAGGTAAACAGGGTGGAGAAAAAGCTTTATGGCACGCTTGGCTTCATTAATTAGGGCTCTGAAACAAGAGTTGGAGCGTCATGTCACAACTCTGTGGGACGTTGGTATAACTGCTCTTGGAGTTTTGTGCATGATTCTGGTCACCTGCTACAGGAAGAATGCCACCGAGCTGGAAAGGGTGCGAACTGCCTGAGTAGCACTGGGGCTGGGTGCCTAGACTAGACTCCAGACCTGTCTCGAACCACCCCCAAACCCCGAATCTATTCTGTGAATTAGACCAGAGAAAAAACCCCAAGGTTGGCATTCATTATGCAGGGCCTGGAGTTGGTAGTTTATTATACAGAGCCTGGGGCTGGTAGTTCATTATACAGAGCCCGGGGCTGGTAGTTCATTATACAGAGCCTGGGGCTGGTAGTTCATTATACAGGGCCCAGGGCTGGTAGTTCATTATACAGAGCCCAGGGCCGGTAGTTCATTATACAGGGCCCGGGGCCGGTAGTTCATTATACAGGGTCTGGAAGAACAATATTCAGGACCTTGGGCTGCTAATTCATTATACAGAGCCCAGGACAAACAGCTCCGGAACAAAAGGCCCAGGAGACTGCTGGAATCTTAAGCATCTCATGAGATACGGGCGGCATGATAGCATAGTGGTTAATTCAATTCCTGTCGCCGACTGTAAGGAGCTTGTGTGTTCCCCCTGTGTCCGCGTGGGTTTCCTCCGGGTGCTCTGGTTTCCTCCCACAGTCCAAAGACATCCCAGTCGGTAGGTTAATTGGTCATTGTAAATTGTCCCGTGATTAGTCTGGGATTAAACCGGGGGGTTGCTGGGCAGCGTGGATTGAAGGGCTGGAAGGGCCTATTCCGTGCTGTATCTCAATAATTAATAACCAAACTGCTGGAGGAACTCGGCTGCTCAGGCAGCATCGATGGAGGGAAATGGACAGTCTAATTTTCCATTCCCACCACTGACCCTACTACTTATTGCGTCAACCTCCTGGTACAAGACTAGTCACAATATTCAGTACACAACGCTCACTGCCCTGTTTGATTATTTCATTTCATGGGGTAAAGGCCTGCTGTTCATTAACACAATAACCAAGAGCCAAAAACTGAAGAGTTCATTATGTTTAGCACAGGGCCAGAACGGACATTTCATTGTTGAGGTACAGGGCCCAGGACTCAGGACTGATTATTCATTGCTCAGAGTACAGGGCCCAGGGCTGATTATTCATTGTGCAGCGTACAGGGCCCAGGGCTGATTATTCATTGCTCAGAGTACAGGGCCCAGGACTGATTATTCATTGCTCCGGGTACAGGGCCCAGGGCTGATTATTCATTGCTCCGGGTACAGGGCCCAGGGCTGATTATTCATTGCTCCGGGTACAGGGCCCAGGGCTGATTATTCATTGCTCCGGGTACAGGGCCCAGGGCTGATTATTCATTGTGCAGCGTACAGGGCCCAGGGCTGATTATTCATTGCTCAGAGTACAGGGCCCAGGACTGATTATTCATTGCTCCGGGTACAGGGCCCAGGGCTGATTATTCATTGCTCCGGGTACAGGGCCCAGGGCTGATTATTCATTGTGCAGCGTACAGGGCCCAGGGCTGATTATTCATTGTGCAGCGTACAGGACCCAGGGCTGATTATTCATTGTGCAGCGTACAGGGCCCAGGGCTGATTATTCATTGTGCAGCGTACAGGGCCCAGGGCTGATTATTCATTGTGCAGCGTACAGGACCCAGGGCTGATTATTCATTGTGCAGCGTACAGGGCCCAGGGCTGATTATTCATTGTGCAGCGTACAGGGCCCAGGGCTGATTATTCATCACAAACAAGAGAAAATCTGCAGATGCTGGAAATTCAAACAACACACACAAGATGCTGGTGGAACTCAGCAGGCCAGGCAGCATCTACGGAACAAAGTACAGTCGCTGTTTCGGGCCGAAACCCCATGGCAGGACTGGAGACAAAAAGAATGAGAGGTGGGGGAGCCTCTCCCCTCCCCCACCTTTCAAATATAATGTTTTCACTATGTGCCTCCTTCTAGAACAATCTAACTCTCAGTCTATACTCTGTAGTGCTGTCCAACCCAGAGTAGAATGGCAGAAACCCTGTGCCTGAAGAGCACGTGTTATTGCTTTGGAAATAAGCTGAGCAGAACATGAGAAATGAAAGACCAAGGCGAGGCTAACAGCTCAAGAGCTACATTGCACGACTACTTAAAACAACAGCAGCTTAAAATATCACAACGGTGTGAAGTTATTATCAGTACTGAGGGAGTGTCTCACTGTCAGAGGGACAGTACTGCGGGAGTGTCACACTGTCAGAGGGACAGTACTGAGGGAGTGTCACACTGTCAGAGGGACAGTACTGAGGGAGTGTCTCACTGTCAGAGGGACAGTACTGAGGGAGTGTCTCACTGTCAGAGGGACAGTACTGCGGGAGTGTCACACCGTCAGAGGGACAGTACTGAGGGAGTGTCTCACTGTCAGAGGGACGGTACTGAGGGAGTGTCTCACTGTCAGAGGGACAGTACTGCGGGAGTGTCACACCGTCAGAGGGACAGTACTGAGGGAGTGTCACACTGTCAGAGGGTCAGTACTGAGGGAGTGTCACACCGTCAGAGGGACAGTACTGAGGGAGTGTCTCACTGTCAGAGGGACGGTACTGAGGGAGTGTCTCACTGTCAGAGGGTCAGTACTGAGGGAGTATCACACTGTCAGAGGGAGGGCACTGCATTGCTGCCCGGTCTGTCTTCCAGGAGGATTTTGGTGCATGCTGATGTCTTCCATGCCTTGTTTGTGCTCCCAGCGGACCTGCAGTGCTAACATGTCTGGGGATCAGAGGTTAGTGAGGAAGGTCGTCTCTCCTCTAGCCCAGACTGTGGTGAGTAGACACCCACTCTCAGCCACTCATCACATAAATAATTCCAGCTGCCCTTCCACCGCCTGCTTGAAGCTGTTGGAGTCAGTAATGTAAACCAACCTCAACCCCATCACCACTTCCCCTCAACTTCCACACGCTTCAGTATGTGATTCCACTTTGAGGAATGGATTCTCCCTCAATCAGAGGCTTCCTCCCCTCCTGAAATATCCTCTGCTGCTGAGGGACTGCCTGGTTTTTGACGGGTTTTCTGGGGGAGGTCGCCTGCATCCGCGCCCGGAGTCACTGGGAGTTTGTTTTACAGATGAGGCGCAATCGGTGCGAGTGCTGAATGACGTGCCTGGTGCTGAAGCCTTTATCCGGACCGCCCCGGTTACTGTCGTCGGGTTTCTCAAGGTAGGAGAGCGGCTGCGGCTCAGAGCTCGGGCCTACCACCTCCACATACTCCCCACAAAGACAACACAACTCCCATATACTCCCCCACCCCCCTCTCACACACACACACACACCACAGTCTACACTCACACACACAAAACACAACTCCACACACACAAAACACTCCACACACACACACCACAGTCTACACTCATACACACAAAACACAACTCCACACACACCCACACACACACAAAACACAACTCCCCACACACACACACACACACACACACACACACACACACAAAACACAACTACACACACACATGCAAAACACAACTCCACACACACACACACACCACAATCTCCACACACACACAAAACACAACTCCACACACACACACACCACAATCTCCACACGCACAAAACACAACTCCACACACACACACACCACAATCTCCCCACACACACAACACACACACACAAAACACACACACACACACACATGCAAAACACAACTCCACACACACACACACACCACAATCTCCACACACACACACAAAACACAACTCCACACACACACACACACACACCACAATCTCCACACGCACAAAACACAACTCCACACACACACACACCACAATCTCCACACGAACAAAACACAACTCCACACACACCACAATCTCCCCACACACACACAACACACACACACAAAACACACACACACACACACACACACACACACACACACTCTCTGTCACCCTGTACCTCATTGGCATGTTAAGTATTTCACAATCACATACAATCATTTTTTTCTGGTTTCTGATGTTGACAATGTGGAGTTTGTGATGATTTGTCCGCAGATTTTAGATATGGCTTATTTATACTGTTTTTATTGAAGAAATTATCGTTCTCACTGGTCATTACAAATCAGAGGGATCATTGTTGGGTAGGAGGTACAGGAGTCTGAGGACCCATACTCAACGATTCAGAAACTGCTTTTACCCCTCCTGTATCAGATTTCTGAATGATCTATGAACAGCCAACAATACCTCATTTTTCTTTTGCGCATAATTGATTTGCTTTTGTAATTTATGGTAATTTTATGTCTTCACTGCTCTGCTGCTGCAAAACAACAAATTTCACGTCACGTAAGCCGTTGATAAATCATCTGACCCTGAAGCTGGAGTATCCTGTACATTGGGAAGAGCAACACACGCAAAATGCTGGAGGATCTCGGCAGGTCTGGCAGCATCTATGGAGAGGAATAAACAGTCGTCGTTTCGGGCCGAGACTCCCCACCAGTCCTGATAAAGGATCTCAGTCTGAAATGTCAACTGTATATTCTTTACTACAGATGCTGCCTGACCTGCTGAAGTTCCTCCAGCATTTTGTGTGTGTTACTCTGGATTTCCAGCATCTGTAGAATCCCTTGTATCTATAGAATGATAACTTACACTCTGTGGCCGCTTTATTGTGTACCTCCTGTACCTACTAAAGCAGCCACTGAGAGTATGTTCATGGGCTTCTGCAGCTGTAGCCCATCCACTTCAAGGTTTGTCATGTTGTGCATTCAGAAATGCTCTTCTGCACACCACTGTTGTAACGTGTGGCTGCTTTCCTGTCAGCTTGAACCAGTCTGGCCATTCTCCTCTGACCTCTCTCATTGATAAGGCGTTTTTGCCCACTGGATGTTTTTCACACTGTTTTCTGTAAACTCTAGAGATTGTTGTGAGTGAAAATCCCAGGAGATCGGCAGTTTCTGAGATACTCAAACCACCCCGTCTGGCACCAACAATCATTCCACAGTCAAAGTCACATGGATCACATTTCTTCCCCATTCTGATGTTTGGTCTGAACAACAACTGAACCTCATGACCATGTCATGCATTGAGTTGCCACATGATTGGCTGATTAGATATTTGCATTAATGAGCAGGTGTACTTAATAAAGTGGTAACTGATTGTATTTTTTCAGCTTCTTTAAAATACTTGCATGGCCCTCAGTCCCATGCTTTGGGGAGGTTGGGCTTGACCCTGGATGTTGCGTCTTAGTTGTGATACACAAGCCAGAGCACAAGGCCAGGACAGTACAATATGGGGAGGCTGCTATTGCGCATGTGGCAAGCTCCCCCTCTCTGATGAATCCAAAGGAGCGGCAGGGACCGATACAGTTTGGCACCAGCAGTGTCGCAGGAGTCGCTGGTCAGCGTAGATCTCAGCGCAGGGTCTCCAGCTCCGGATTTTTCCTCGGGGTTTTCTCCCGAAGGCTCCCCCATGAACGGGCATAGCCACAAGGCAGCGGAGGTTTGAGATCAAGAGTTTTCCTCCCCTCATAGATGAGATGCCCACCACGGCCGATGAGCCCCGTCTGCCGGAAGCGACTGGTGTTAAGGTGCCAGTAACCCACCTTTGCCCCTTCGCCTGTCGGCAGAAACAGTTCTGCCGGCCTTGGTAGCTAAGCCACACGTGAAGGCCAGGAGCTGGACTTGTTGTCAGAGGCCATTTGAGACGCACACCATCAGAAGCTTTTAATAGGTGGTGGGAGCTTATCCCCATTACCACCCCACCCCTCCTCCTGGCTACGACAAGCTTAATATAATTAATTAATTAGCAATACAGCTCGGAGTAGGCCTATCTGCCCCTTCAAGCCATGCCTACCAGCAACCCCACAACCCCGATTAACCCTAACCTAATCACGGGACAGTTTATAATGATCAATTAACCTAGCTGAGCTGTAATAGTGTTGTGCTAATGCTATGTTACCATTGCATCCCACAGTAAGGTACTGCAGTTTGGGGAGAAGGGGGCAGATTGATCAGGACTCCCGCTTCTGCTTGCTGACACTCTGGGTTCATTGCCTCTTGCCACTTTTCTTCATGCCCCTTCCCCACGCCAGGATCAGAACTCCTTGGAGGCAAAGGCTTTTGGCGATGTGGCTCGGAAACTGAGAAGATTACCTTTTGCCGTAACTTACAACGCAACCCTTTGGGAGAAGTTTAACATCAGCAGGAACACCATTACCCTTTTCAAAAAGGTAAGGTCAAGCCAGCTTCTGTAAATTTACAGTTGTGCGTTAATTCGCCACGTGAGCTGTGTACCATGTCTCCCCAGCCCACTCCATTACTCAATCCATAATCCCAACAATCTTCCCTCTTTGCTAATTCCCTCTGGGATCGAGTCCCACACCCTCCAAGAAAAGAAAGTTCTACTGACCTGCCTAGAAGAAGCGTCTCGGCCCAGAACATCGAACAAGAAGCTTATTCATTTCCATAGATGCTGCTGAGTCCCTCCAGCACTTGTGTGTGTCGCTTTGGATTTCCAGCATCTGCAGACTTTCTCACGTTTATGTTCCACCGATCTGCCAAGAGTTTCACCCACCTCAACTCGGAACCAATTCCTCGATGTATAGACTGGCTTTCATGGTCTCGGCATAATTTTGTTTTGCTGTTTGTCTGTCCTCTTTGTTTATATAGAGTTTTCATAAATTCCGTTGTATTTCTTTGTTGTCCTGTAAATGTTTGCAAGAAAGTTAATCTTATGGTAGTAATATAGTGTCATAAATGTAGCTTGATAATAAATTTACTTTCTTACAATTCACATGCCAACGCCCCTCTCAATCTGCTCTTTATTGCTTAAGAATGCAGCACCTGCAGTTTCTCCTGTCTTCTCTTTATTCCTGTCAGTTCGATGAAGGGCGCGCTGACTACGCCTTCGAGGAAGGTCACCTGAAGCCGAACGTCACGAAGATTATTTACTTCCTGCAACACAATGAACTCCACCTGGTGACTGAGTACAATCCTACGGTAACGTACGCTGCCGCAGAGTGGGCGCGGGGGGGACTCGGTGGTGAATGTCAGGCCCAGTGATAGAGCAGTCCACTCCTGGAGAGCCTAGTGAGCTGGAGAACGAGTCCACGTCCAAACTCAAACTCAACTCTTAACACGAGAGGACTGAGAATGCGGGTGACCACAGATCCTTTGCAAAGAGAGAGTGGTTCCCAAGGGAATATGGGGATAATCGAGGAGGTTAGGAGTTTTAGCAGGTCGATGATCTTCCTCAGCCTTATTGAACTTGTGGTCAATGCCTTTATTACTGAATCGTTGTTCCTTTCCAGCGCATTGGGTGGCAACCTTGTCGTTTCTTTAGCATTTCTGTCTGTTTTTCACAAGCTCATCCCAGCATTGATGGAAAGCGGACAAGGAGCAGGCTGGATTTAATCCCGGGTCCACGGAAGCCACTATACCACCAGCTGGCTAAAAAGTTACTGGATTAATTCCATCATCGGTCCAGAGATGAGAGGCCACGTCTCTCACTAAATTTGTTAATTAAGCCTCTATATTGCCAATGGTGTGGGCGGAACTGAGTAGGTTGTTACAAAACTCCTGATTCATGGTGTTCCATGAGCTTGGGTATCTTCTGCCCTAACCCAATCTGGCCCACAGAAGAAAAGAGGGAGAGCGGAATAGGAAAGGGCATCTCTGCTCCAACTTTCGTTATGAATACCTTTCAAAGTGAGGCCTTCTACCCCAGAATTCACCTCCTCTTCCGGTTGCCCCGTTTTAGGATGTGGAAGCTTTACAGAGGGTGCTGAGGATTAGAAAGCATCTCGTATGAGTAAAATCTGAGTGAGGAAGGGCTCTTCTCTTTGGAATGGAGGGGTATTGATAAGATAATAAGAGGCATTAACAGAGTGGGCAGCCTGCACCTTTTTCCCAGGGTGGGAGCAGATAATACAAAACATAATTTGAAGGTGACTGGGGGAATGTAAGAGGCAGGTTTTTGTACGCTGAGAGTGGTAAACACGCGGAACATGCTGCTAGTGATAGTGGTAGAGGCAGATACACTAGGGAGTTTTAAGAGACTCGTAGATAGGCACATGATTGATATAGGGCTATATGGGAGGGAAGGGTTAGATTGATCCAGGAGTAGATTAAACACCATGGGCCAAGGGGCCTGTACTGTCCTGTGTATTGTGGTACTGTGTAAAAGTCTCAGGCACATGTAGACGTTTACCCAATACTGTATTTGTCAATGTGGAGCAGAGAGGTGAGTTTGTAAATTGGCTGGCGAAAAGGATGTTGGGAATGGCGAGGGTGGAGCGCCATGGGAAGGGTGCGGGACGGGTGGCAGAGAAGGAGTGCCAGGGCGGGAGGTGTCATGTGTGCAGACACACCCAGCCCTGAGACACCAGGGAAGGCCGTTTGATTCCAAACAATTGGTTTATCGATCATTACAGAATGTCTCTCTGGTGCTTCCAACTCCCTCTCCTCTTCCCATCTGTTTTCCCCAACCATGATTCCCCCCTTCCTGTCCCCTTCCCACTCTCGGTCCACAATAGAGACCCAGATCAGAATCGGGTTCATCATCACTCACATATGTCAAGAAATTTGATTTTTGCGCAGTACTGTATGTTATGTGGCCGTTCCCCAGAGCTCTCATTCTTTTGAAGATGTATCCCCCTCCTTTTTAATTACTTCCAATGATTTAGCCTCCAAAAACCTCCTCGGTTAGAGTTCCCGAGATTCATCACCCTCTATAAGAAAGAATTTTTACACACCTCGGTTGTAATAGACCACCTCTTGACCTTGTTGCCGGATCACCCCGTTCAAGAACCTCCCACTACTGGGAGCATGGCAACATCCCCCTTGTCATGACTCCTGCAGATCACCCTCATCCGTCCAATACATAGACACCTTCATCTTTCCAAATTCCAGGGAATACATGGATTCCTTAGACCAATGGTCAACAGGACTATGTTAACGCTCAAACAACAAAGGCAAGATTTTCTTTTGTTTACCTTATCTGACTGCATTCACTACAAAAAGGCTGCCATCTTCTTCCCCACAAATCCCCTCTCACCCTCTGTGTGCACGCCCATAACAAGGGAGGTGTACATCCCAGCTAACTGTTTACATGGCCCAAATGAACAGAACTCAACAACTAGGTGAAATAACAATTCAGCATGAACTTAATGGGCTGAATGGCCTGTTTCTTTGCTGTAGTGCTTTGTGACTCCATGTCTATAATATAGACCTAGCCTTTTTGTTACTCCTGTTTGGACACCCCTCTAATCATGGGAATTAGCGTAGAGAACTGGACAGCCTCCAGAAAGCTGTCAGATCAAGAGTCCAGGACCGTCGTCCTGTGGGTGAACAAATTACGTAAAGGACTCTGCACAAGATACTTTGGAAGATTATTGCATTTGTTTCTTCTCAGCATGCAGGCCAGATCTTTGGGTCGGGGATTCCTACTCAGCTCCTTCTGCTTGTCGGCAAGACATCGAAAGAGTATCAGCCTCTGCTCGAGAAGTTCAAAGGTGTCGCCCCTGAGTTTCGGGGGGAGGTAAGTCCCAGGTAGTTTGTAAGCAGCTGTCTGGGTACGTCTTTGGTGTGTTGCATTTATTGGTTGAACGCTGGTGATGTCAATGGTTTGCTCTTTGGGAAGTTGGGTGGAATTTCGGGTGTTGATGAAGCACGGCCTGGAAACTGCAAGCAGGTGTATCATTGCTGATTTAACTGGCCTGGGAACTCACACTCACTCCTCAAACACACTTTATTTACTTGTGCACAACCCCTGTCACCACACTGTTCTGAAGCCTGAACTTAGAAAATGGTTCTTTGCTGTAGTGCTTTGTGACTCCATGTCTATAATATAGACCTAGCCTTTTTGTTATTCCTGATTAGACACCCATCTAATCATGGAAATTAGCGTAGAGAACTGGACAGAGTTAGGTAAGCATAGACAGCAAAATCACTTTAATATCAGAGACCGTATACAACCTGAAGTTCTTATTCTTCACAGACATTCATGAAACAGAAAGAGAGAGAGAAAAAAATCAAAGAATGAATGACAGAAAAATGTTAGAACCCCAAAGAAATTACATTTTTATACAGAATTGACTAACAGTTGTGGATATTGACCATTTGAT